>NC_088880.1:7400698-7467429 GCF_032884065.1 Artemia franciscana | reverse complement strand
CTGCAGAAAATACACCCCCAGTGGAAAATAAGGCTTTTAAGATTTGAAAATTTTATTTGAGTTTTCTTTCCGTAGGGGAAGGAATTTTGGTAATTGTGTATTATACGCCACTCACTCAAGTTTACGCTTGTGTAAAACTCGAAAACAAATCGGTTTCTCCGTTGGTTTTTTCCAGCTTAGCACGAGACAAGACAAACACAAGTAACAGAATAGATGAAAATATATAATTTAGGCTATATATTTGCGCACGACAGGGGGGGGGGAATAAAGTATTTGGACAGTTTGAAGTCAGAAAACAATTCTTACTTTATAATATGGAGAATAATTGTACCTAACACATTTTTCATACAGACCCGCGATAATCCCCCCCCCCTAATGTGTAAATAAATATATAGCCCAAATTTGTTTCTAAGTAATGAAAAAACCGGTTTGTTCTCGATTTTTACACATCGTACACTTGAGTGAGTGCGCGTAAAACACACAAGTACCGGAATTTTTCATAAACACGTTTCAACCAAAACACCTTTCATTTTTCATTTTTCACCGGATTTCCCGGTTTTATTCAAAAACAACCAGAAATTAAAATCAAACTTAGCAACATCAAAACTTAAATTGAACAGAAATTATTACGTATATGAAAGGAGTTGCCCTTTCTACAAGACCTTGATCTTTACGCTAAAGTTTTGACTTTTTGTCCTAATTCTTTAAGAACAATTCCTGAAACACAATGGCCGTGTAACTAGGAAAATAAACTTTGTTTTGAAATTCTATAAAAAAAAACTTAATGTAAAGAGCGAGGTCTTGAGGAGGCAACCCCTTTCATATATGTAATAATTTCAGTTCGTTTTAAGGTTTATTAACTTGTTTTTTTTATTTAATCGCTTACAGACAATATTCATTAATGGAAAACATGAGTTTTTTAATAAAAAAATAAAGAGCCTTATTGAACTAAAAATGAGCAGAAATAAAGCCAAAAAAAATTCAAAGTAAAAAGTATGGAGCATATTAGAAATGTTTTTTTTTTTATATATGAAAAAGACTATGTCAACAAAAATGGACGGAAATGAATTTAAAAAACTTAAAAGACTATGTCAACAAAAATGGACGGAAATGAATTTAAAAAACTTTTTCCATGACACACGTTTGTCAAAGAATATTTAACTGCCTCGTTAAGCCCAAAATGGATAGAAATAAATTCAAATAATTTTCCAAGCGTAAAACTACGACAAATCACCATCAACAAATGAACTAAACTCAAAACGATCAGAAATTACAATATATAACCGATTCAAACTCAAAACGAGCAACAATTAAAATGAGTAGGGCTGACAACCCACGCACTTCTCAAGACCAGAACATAACTTGCACTTTTCTGAAAAGAATATACATTTTACTGTATATACATATACATTTAACTGTGACTCTTTGTCACAACTCTACTTTTTAAAACAATAAAAACTAGCGTAAAGAGCAAGACATTGAAGAGGGATAGCCCCTTTCATATACAAAATAATTTCTGTTCGTTTTAGTTTTAATGTCGCTCCCTACTTCCAGTTAAAAAAAACTTGTTTTTCATTTAATTTCTTAACGTTTTTCAACTAATGCAGGTTTTAATTTGGTTCACCGTACGCCAAAAGTTAAAACAAAATCTCCAGATCAATTTTGGCAGATTTATTCCGAATATAAAGGGTTGCCCCCTCCTCAATACCGTGCTCTTTACGTTAAAGCTGTTAACGCTTTAAAGAAGCCTCATATTCTGATTAGACGGCCACCGTGTTTCAAACTTAGTTAATAGTAAAAATTTCGCGTAAAGAGTAATATATTGAGGAGGGGGGAACCCTTCATATGTGGCATTATTTCTGTTCCGTTTTTTCAAAAAATGCCGGTAAATCTGGCTCACCCTATATGAAATATCTCCCCCCCTCATGGAAATCTCCTTGTGGAAATTGTAATCAGCATAAAGTGCACCCCCTCGTCCGTCCGATTTCCTCCAGACAGCTCCATTCTCGCTGAGAGTTCCCCTTCTTGTAAAACTGCTTGAGGAAAATTCATGCTGAAAAATTCTCATTAGTATTCTTTCATTTGAACAAGACTTCAATTGCTAATCTGTCTCTCGATAACTCAAGAAATGCCCCCTTCCGTGGAAATTATTTCCCAGAAAACAAAACACGCCGATAAAAGCCCTTGGATTATTCCACCTGGACATCTCCACACAAGAAATTTGGCAAGGATAATATAAGACAATTAAAAAGAATTTCGTATAGTAATTCTGTTAAAACCCCCAGTGTAATATATCCCCTAGATTATTCACCCTCCAGAAATTTCCCTCCTCAAGGAAGATTCTCCTCATAGAAATCTACCGCACACACCCGCCAAAAGAAATGGCTATGTGCTTCCCAATAACAAATACTGCATGTAAACAATGGGCAAACTTCACAACTTGCAGCCCTTCCCGGGATTCTGTGGGTCATTCTACGCCTAAAGACATTGTTATTAGATCTTTTGACTGTGTTGAACAAAATGGCTATCTCAAAATTTTGGTCCAGTGACTTTGGGAAAAGAATGAGAATGGGAGGAGGCCTAGTTGCCTTCCAATTCTTTTGGTCACTTAAAAATGGCACTAGAACTTTTAATTTCAGTTTGAATGAGTCCTCTCGAGATATTCTAGGACCACTGGGTCGACACGATCACCCATAGGAATAAAAAAAAAACAAAAAACAAATGAACACGCATCCACGAACTTTCTTCTGGCAAAAAATACAAAATTCCACTTTTTTGCAGGTAAGAGCTTGAAACCTCCTCAGTAGGGTAGGCTACTCTGATACGCTGAGTCTGATTGTATGATTTTATGATGGTCCGATTATTAAGATCTATGACTTTTAGCGTTTTTTCTCCCTTTTTGCGAAATAAGGCAATAAGGCAAATATTATCAGGCACTTTACTTTTGGTGGGTAAGACTAATATCGATAAAAATCATATATTTCAAATAGGCATAAAAAACCTAATTCTTTTGAAGCATCTTACTTACAGTTCGCTCCTGAAATACTGAAATAATGACTGAAATAAATGACTGAAATAAAATACTGAACTTACACTGAAATAATGCATTAAGTCCATCTTTTTCTTCACTTAGGCAGCGGTATTGCGCTGCCAATGATGATAACTGAATGAATTTATAGTCATAATTTAAATGCTTACCAGAAGGGATGACAGAGCCATAAATCTTATCTGCCCACCCAGCGTAATGCCTTTAACAGCCAATTGAAAACTCTACATCTGCTTGAGATTCGACTAAAGGCTTTCTTTTGTGAAGTGTCTCAAGTCGAGCTAAGTAATCCTTATCTCGCAAGGCCAGCTCAACCAGTTGAAAATTAAAGTAAAATAACGGTTAAACATATGATGAAAGCAGATCCGTTTTTCAATGCACGTTTTTAGTCTTAACACTACGCGAGCTTGTTTGAAAACACAAATAGGTGCTTATAAGTTTGTCCTAATGTACTACACAATCTTTCAAGAACTTTAAGCAATGTTTAGTCAGAGAGCCACTCGCCGAAAATATGACTAGTAGGTGAGAGTCTTTTGCTTTTAGATTTGAGTCAATCTAAAGCTTTAACGTAAAGAGCAAGGTATTGAGGAGGGGGCAACCCTTTATATACGGAATAAATCTGCCAAAACTAATCTGGAGATTTTGTTTTAACTTTTGGCGTACGGTGAACCGAATTCAAACCTGCATTAGTTGAAAGACGTTAAGAAATTAAATGAAAAACAAGTTTGTTTTTTTTAACTGGAAGTAAGGAGCGACATTAAAACTAAAACGAACAGAAATTATTTTGTATATGAAAGGGGCTATCCCTCTTCAATGTCTTGCTCTTTACGCTAGTTTTTATTGTTATAAAAAGTAGAGTTGTGACAAAGAGTCACAATTTAGCGTGAGTAGCGAGGCGTTGAGGAAGGGACAGTCCTATTCATATACGGAACGATTTCTGTTCGATTTAAGTTTTAATGTCGCTCCTTACTTTCAGTTAAAAAAAATAGTTTTTTTTAATCCCCATCAAAGAACAGATAAAGCGAGATTAAATAAGTGATCGCTGGTTGAGTGAATGTGAAGTCATTAAAGTATTCCAACAAAAAGTATTGAGTGAATGCGAAGTACTTAATATATTCCATCAAATAGTGTTCATAGTTGCGAGATTAGAAGAGTGTGGAATTACTAATGGAGATCTAAGGACAGATAATGTACTTATGGATGGCAATTTCAAAGTATTTATAATTGATTTTGATACCTCGACATACATGGAAGAGAAAATAGTGAAATGTGCAATACCTTTTGACAATTTTTATCTTCCATCCGAATTGAATAGCCATTTCCAAAGAATAAAAGAAAAATACAATACTCTAAGCATAAATTCATTTCAGAAAGTGACAATAAAATCTGGGAAGAAATGACTAGACTCTGTGGAATAGGTCTAGAAACAATATGGACTTTGGGACTAATATTGGCACAGCTTTTACTTATTGAACCAGAAACATTTTGGGAGAGCACAGACTTGAAAGCTTTGGTAAGTAAATATCTGTATCCTCCATTTCACCAATGGTCAATAATTTATTGTTCATGGGTCAAAACTAAGATCCAAACAAAAGGCCGAATACCAAATAAATTTTGGAATATTTATATTTAAGTCTACCGTATATAAGTCTATCGTAAAAGTCTATCGTAAATAATAAAACAGAAATTTCAAAAGAATTGAAAGTAAATTTCAAAAAATTTAATTCCATAAAGAAGACTGAAAATTACAAAGCAGAAACTGAGTTCTTCCCAGCACGTAGATCTTGCGTGTACTGTTTTCAACTTGTAGGCTGTTGATGCTTTAAACTAGGTAGGCCGTGGATGTTTTAAATTCGGTAGGTTGTTGATGTTTTAAAGTAGGTGGAGTGTTTATGTTTTATACTAGGAAGACTGTTGATGTTAAGCTGTTAATATTTTAAACTTGGTAGGCTGCTGATGTTTCAAAGTAGGTAGGCTGTCGATGTTTTAAACTAGTTAGATCGTTGATGTTTAAACTAAGTGGGCTGTTAATATTTTAAACTAGGTAGGTTGCTGATGTTTTAAACTAGGTATGTCGTTGATGTTTCAAAAACGGGGGGAGGGGGGTAAAACCCCTCTATTTAAGCCTTTTGCCTTGTTCAAGCCCTGTGACGAGGTAATCTTAAACAGTGAGAATATCGACCAAGTGGATAGCTTTACATAACTTATTATTAGTAAAATAGTGAGTTAATTAGTGGACTTTGGTTCATTTAAAGTAGAGAAATCGGGCACTAAGAACCCTAGCTACACCGCTTATAACGTCATAGGATGAGATCAAACATGTATTTAGTTATAGTGTTACGTCATTGAAAATTGTTTGTAATGACGTTATTTGAAGATATAACTTGGTTTATTTAGTATAGCTTAGTCAGTGTAAAAACTTAACTCGACAGATCAAAATGAATAAAATATTGAATTTTTTTATCCCTAAAGAACACAGCAAAACAGAGATGACTGGAGTAGAGCTCCAGCCTTCTAAAGCTGGAACCATCAGCACTGCCACAGATGAGGAACATTCGGTGTCTCAAAAAGTAGAATGGAATTACAGGCTAGGAAAATTCATTGTACGGTCTACAGAATGCCGCAGTATTGCTTCAAGAGAAGAAGAAACAAGTTATGAAGCGGTATTAGACTATGGAGCTGGAATAATCACGGGCGAAAAAAAAATAGTGAAACGCCCTATAAAAGCAGCAGTAAAAAAATTAGACACTCAAAATTAGAAGACAGACTCTACCAATATAGTGAATCAGCTGAGAACACTCCAGAACAAACAAGTCTTGTGAATGCTATTACGAAGGACTCAAATGTGATAGAAAAGCAATTCGAAGAAGAACCAGGTCTAAAGAATGAATTAGAAGAGCCAAGTCCTGTGCCTATCCAAGATACTACTCTTGCATTGCCAGTAGTAGAAAATGATGAAAATAAAGGATTAATGTGATGAGGTATTACACTCTGAAATTTTGCCTAATCTAGTGATGCCTGCCAATCCCTTTGTAGATTTAATTGTGCCTACTGTTGTCGTTAAATCTCTTTCGGTGTCTCAAACGTCTATTGGTGCTCCAAAGGTATCGATTCTAACAACAAAAAGTACTAACAATGAACAAGATGTAGAAGAAGGGAAAGTATCGAATATCGTTGAAAACATTCCACCTGGAATTAGTGACAAAATAATCAGAGGCTGACATGTTTTTGTTGACACTCAACCTGACTTCAACTTGAATCAGTGACAAAGAAACCAGACGCCGACATGTTTTGTTGATGCTCAACTTGAGTGTTACAAAGAATTGAGTATTACAAATTGTTCAATCGTAACGAAAACACAATTCGAAGAAGGAGCAGGTCTAAAGAATGAATTAGAAGAGCCAAGTCCTGTGCCTATCCAAGATACTACTCATGCATTGCCAGTAGCAGAAAATGAAGAAAAGGAAGGATTGATGTGACCAAGTATTACATTCTGAAATTTTGTTTAGTCTAGTGATGCCCGCCTATCCCGTTGCAGATTTAATTGTGCCTACTCTTGTCGTTGAATCTCTTCCGGTGTCTCAAACATCTAAAGGTGCTCCATAGGCATAGATTCTAACAACAAAAAGTACTAACGCTGAACAAGATATAGAAGAAGGGAAAGTATCGAATATCTTTGAGAACGTTACACCTGAAATCAGTGACAAAATGATCAGAGGCCGACATTTTTTAGTTGTCGCTCAACCTGAGCTCAACTTGAATCAGCGACAAAGAAACCAGACGTCGACATGTTTTGTTAATGCTAAACTTGAGTGTTACGGAGAATTGAGCATTACAAATTGTTCAATCGTAACGGAAAAACAATTCGAAGAAGAAACAGGTCTAAAGAATGAACTAGAAGAGCCAAGTTCTATGCCTATCCAAGATATTACTCTCGCATTGCCAGTAGCAGAAAATGAAGAAAAGGAAGGATCTAATGGTGTTCCAAAGGATCACAAACCTGTGATCTTGCGCGTTGAAAATCCTCCCAGATATAAATCGCCCGTAGGTTTTCAATTCTGCTGAAAATTTCCGTGAACATTTTCTCGGACATTAGCTATCCTCACACATAAAGTCACCGACGAGAAAGAAAGAAAGAAAGAAAAAAAAAATATATATATATATATCAAAGTGGAAGTAGCCACTACCCTGAAAAGTGATAAGTTCATTGGAGGCGCTGAATTTCATCGTTTTACGATGACAAGGGATCTAATAGACATAAAAAAATCCATGTTTATTTGATCAGGATAAACGTCTACCATTAGGCCAATAGTTTATTATATTGCATAGATGTTAAGAAATGATCAAGTACCTGTCATGCCCTTCTAAAAAATATTTTTGAAAAAATGAATATGTTTGATCTAAAATGCTAAATACAAGCCAAAAATGCTTGTGTAAAAAAATATACGAATGAAATTAAGGTTGTATGGGACAAAGGTAAACAATGGGGTCTATGCAGGAGCATTTTTCCCTAGATTTTCCTTTAAAGCAGATGTTGCAAAACATATTTTGGCTATTTTCACTAAAAAATACCTTTTTTTGTATACACAATTTTTCTGTCATTTTTTGGTATTTTCGTAAAAAAAAAAAAATTCGTGAATTGATGCTACTGACGTTGAAATTCATAATTTTTTTCAGCTGAGGAGAGTTTTGTATTGACGAAGCCTACAAGAATATGGATTCACTAGTCCAGGACCAAAAAAAACATCCAGTACCCGTGTGGCATACTATTTCTTCTGGATTAGAGTCAGGGTCAGTGCTTGATCCTTTACGCTCAGCCATAGCTGACCTAGCTCTAAATTAGTATCAAGAAGCATCTAGTGAAGGTGAAAAGGAAGTGTCTGTGAAAGCACAAGAAGGCCCTCCCATTGCACTATTTGGCTTACTTGCCGTAAAGCGGTGATCAACACTACCATTAGGGCCTATAAAATCCAAAGCGGTATTATTTTTGTCTACTTTATCTTTAAAAAGTACAAAAATATAGTTTTAAGTCAATTAGACATTTCACAAATCTGCAAAATTCTTCACAGAATCCAAATTTATAATTCAGATAAGAATTCTTAAAATTTCAGGATGAGTTGAAAGTGGATATTTGGTTAATTCAAAATAACGAAATTGGACACTAACACTACTAGCTACACCACTTATGACGTCATATGATGAGGCTAAATTTATTTTAGTTAGTGTATCATTGAAAATAGTTACTGATGACGTCATTTCAACTATATAAACAGATTGTTTAGTACAGTTGAGCCATTCTAGAATTTATTGCATTAGTAACATGAAAAAAATCTTCCAAAATTGGTTTCACCGCTTTCTGCAAAAATTAACAAGCGCATCAGACATTAATAACGATTTACCATGTTGTGTAAAAACATGTGAAAAATCGACAGAGCCTACAGATGCTACACAGATACAGCAGATCTTTACAGATGCTATGCCTAAGAATGTTGATTTTGAGCATGGAAATGACCCAAAATCAATTGAAAATAGGCACAACTACAAAAAAAAGCTTTGTACAGACTTCAAACCCATTCAAAAGATGGAAGAAAGTAATAGCATGTACCAAACTTTCCATTCAAATAAGAGAAGAGAAATACTTATCTATGACAAACCGAAAAATCCTTTTCATATAAAAAGCACACTCAGTAAAATGGAATACAACAAGCTAGCAAACCTTACACCGATAATAAAAGAAGTGATGATTGGACTTCGTAATGTAGTTTACAGTGTTTCAGCTGTAATATGTTGCTACAAGAATAAGGTAAAAAGAAGTTTTGACAGTATTCAGAGAAAGGCAGTGGTAGGAATGAAAAATATTATTGACCGTGTTAGAGCTATGACTTCTCGAGCTAAATGTGACGATGCACTTGTACCCGACATTAGCCATACTTCCAGCAGCAGCTGTAACCCTGTAAAGAGCTTAAGGACAAGTATAGAAATGTTTAATGATGATTACTGCTTGAGTGAGACAGTTATAGGAATAGGACGAAATGGAGAAGTCCTCCTCGCCAGCGACAGGCAATGCAACAGAAAAAAAGTTGCCGTTAAAATTGTGAAACTAGAAAAGAATGTCAAGATTCGAGATGAAATATCTGGAGTTGTTATCCCAAGAGAAATTTATTGGCTGAAAAAAGTCCAAAATATAGAAGGCTGTCAAAAATGTGTTGCCTCTTATGTTGACGAAAAAAATGCAGTTATTGTTACAGAATACCAAGAAAATACGGTTGATTTACGCAGGTTTATCTATAATATGCTGATCCCCTTCAAAGAACAGATAAAGCGATATAAAATAAGCGATCGCTGGTTGAGTGAATGTGAAGTCATGAAGATATTCCAACAAGAAATATTGAGTGAATGTGAAGTACTTAAAATATTCCAACAAATAGTATCAATAGTTGCAAGATTAGAAGAGTGTGGAATTACTCATGGAGACCTAAGGACAGATAATATACTTATAGATGGCAATTTCAAAGTAACTCTAATTGATTTTGATGCCTCGACCTACATGGAAGAGAAAATAGTGAAAGATGAACTACGTTTTGACAATTTTTATCCTCCATCCGAATTGAAAAGCCATCACCAAAGAATGAAAGAAAAATACAATACTGATAATTATAAATTCATTTCAGAAAGTGACATAAAAATCGCGGAAGAAATGACTAGACTCTATGGAATAGGTCCAGTTACAACATGGACTTTGGGAGCAATCTTAGCACAACTTTTACTTATTGAACCAGAAATATTTTGGGAGAGCACAGACTTGAAAGCTTTGGAAAGCAAAATATCTGCATCCTCCATTTCACCACCGGTCAAAAATTTATTGTTCATGTGTCTGAGCCAAGATCCAAACAAAAGGCCGAATACCAAGGAAATTTTGGAATATTTATATTTAAATCTACCATATATCGTAAATAATAAAACAGAAATTTCAAACAAAATGGAAAGTGAAAGATTTTCCATAAAGATGACTACAAATTCCAAAGCAAAAGCTAAGTTCTTCCCAGCACGTAGATCTTGCGTGTGATGTTTTAAACCAGGTAGATTGTTGATGTTTAAACCAAGTAGGCTGTTAATATTTTAAACTAGATAGGTTACTGATGTTTCAAAGAAGGTAGGCTGTTGATGTTTGAAACTAGGTAGATTGTTGATGTTTTTTGGGTAGGCTGTTGATGTTGATGTTGAATTGGGTTTTTTGGGTTTGAGCGTCCCGGTCGTCATTTATATTCCTTGTGTCCCGGTGACCTGGTGTCCCGGTCTGTAACATACGACAATAGATCAATTGTGTTGTAACTTTGTTCACGATCCCATTCTACACATGTAGAAATAGAAGCAGTACGATTAGGTGAAGGCATTCCCAAATGCTTGAGAAGTTTGTTAGCAATAGATAAGTACAAATCTTCAATCATAACTCAGGTGCAGTTATAAATTTCTGTTGTAAAGTCCAAGGTCATATCTGACCTTTCTAGCCGTATTTGGTGGAGTATATTCTCGGCCATTTGTGATTTGTATTTCTCCCATAACTCTGTAGAAGATGAAGGAGAGCAACTTGTGCCGGAAGACACGGGCCGTAATGTCATGTCTATGAACCGGCGATTGTCCAGGATGTAAAAGCTGTTGTATCTAATCCCAAGATGGATTATATATAAATGTAATAAACGACGAATCATTAATCTATAGGTATAATATTTCATTGCGCTGCATTTCTTATCCATTTCTTTGTTAGTGGCTGGATTTATCAATTTAATATTAAAGTGATAGCCGTCGGCTCCATCCCAAAAAATGATAAAATATTGTAGGGCATCGTAGCATCGACGAGTTTAATAAAAACTTCTCATTGAAACGCCTTCTAATATACTTATAATGACGTCATATACAAAGCCTTTGACGTCATATACAAATCACCAACCATAACGATTGCCACTTCGTTGATAGTTGCGTATCAGTAGGCATCAATTCGATTGCTGCTTTGAACAGAAGCACTAAATTATTAATCATGTGGAAAAGATGTTGCAACTCAGAAACGATAGTCCTTTCAACGTATAAAGTACTCAGCTAAGTTGCTTGTATTATTCCCAATCAGTAGTAGCGCTCTTCTTGTTAGAGTTTCAAATGCTTGTAGGACATGGCAGAGGAATATCATAGAGGGACAATCCGTAAGAGGCACTTTGCTACCTGAGTCTTTACAGAGCCCAGGGCATTTTGTGTGATCACCACTGAAGAAATGGTGAGGAATGGCATTAAGAGCCTCTATTAATTCTTTTGCGCCTTTGCCTTCTTGGCTAATTCAGATGATCGTTGCCCGGGCGTACCCACTTAGCTTTTTAATCATTATTGGAGTTAGCCTTTTTGAGCATTCTTGGCCACCAGTCTTCCTTTTATTATACAATCACGATGTAAGGCATTTGCAGGCATGATTTACGCATTCCACTTTCTCAATCATCCGTCCGTATGGAACCTTAGCGATCAACTCATTATACATGTTGGAGTCTCCATCAGCAATGAACCTCTTATATTTGAATTTGTGCATTGTTAGAGCTAAGCGAAATGCCTCTACTATTATGTCCGCTTCCATTCCTGTTGATGGTCCATCCCAGTTCAAAAAACACTTGTGATGGGGTTTTTCCGAATTTCTGTAACGAAAGCACATAGCACAAAACTTGTTTCGAACGCCAATATGGAGCAGCTTCTTAGAGTAGTATCCAATCACCACACCACATCCAGATAAAGCTCTGTAACGAGTCCCGTAGCTTCGCGTGCACCAACTTCCATCAACAATTACAGTTGTCTGCACAAGACCCTCGTGGTCGAATCCTTCTCCAGCTCTCAAAGCTGCCTCTCTTTCTGCTTTTCCATTTTGTAATAAATATTCGGCAAGGAGTTTTTCTGTTTTCTCGCAGATTTCACGCTCCTACTTTGAAAACACTGCAGACGCTGGAATATGTAGTCCTAATGTACAAAAAAGCTCCTCAATCTGGGCATGCGTAAGTCCAGCATTTATTGCTCCCAGGACCATCTCACGATTTAAATTTTTGGTCTCTCTGTCATCTGCTTGCGGTGCATTTTTATCTTTTTTTCGTGATGGAGGAGCTTCGGTAAATACTGACTCCTCCTCTTTGCAGGATTCACATCTGAATACAAATCTACTTCGGAGTCCTTGTAGATATTCTTTTTCAAAGATCATATTTGGGACGTCCTTGATGTCTTTGCAACTAAAAAAAAAATATATATTTAATAAAATAAAATGAATGAGACTTTTCCAAAAGTTTTAGACTGAAGAACTTGCCAACATATAGACCCTTTCGAAGAACTCGTCTAGTCCAACATATAGACCCTTTCGAAGAACTTCGAAAGGATATTTGCATCTACCAAGCTCTAAATACTTTTTACAAAGGCGCTGTCTATGTGTGGTAACACTTTTAAGATGCATACCTCGCTTTGATTTAATTTTCCCCATGATTTCGGCTTTGTGTGCACAACTTTACTGAAGGCTCCTGGCTATTTCTCATTTCTAGGTTACTTCATTGCATTGAAATAATTTATGAAAATTTTAACCTCTATTAACAAGCAGCTGATTATACCAGCTTGTCATTTTAGTCTCTGGGGGATATTATCGGTGATCTGAAAAGATTCTTTCTGACAACCGACTTGTAAAAATTTCAGGTAGCTGAAACTATTCTAGGGGACTGTTAGAAAACAGGAAAATACATCAAAAAATGGTTCCAATCATCTTATAGATTATTGTCTTCTGCTCATGATAGTACTGATTTTGTTCCAAAAGCAATATCCTTCATAGAGTACACTTGTGAAAAAGACCTAGACATTTTCTAAGATTTCTAAGCAATTAGAGGAAATAGAACAAAATCCTTTCAAACATTTTGTAGCATCTTCAAGAAGCTATGGCCTGATATTAAAAGCAGCATCATCCGCCAATCAATACTTGAGTACTTTTTAAATATAAATTTTCAATTTAACATGGGATTTTCGAGTTCCGTCAGTTCACTTAATCACCGCCTTAAAGCATTTGTATCGGTTGCATCAAGTGCCTTTCCACAATCAACAAAACTGAGAACTTCATAGTTCTATGTGTTTAAATGCTTCTCATTACTAACAAGTAAAATTTTACCTACAGCATCGCTTACTCTAATAAATATCATCATACTAAGTATTTGCTTCCTAAGTGAATCAAGCAAATTTATTCGCAGTTGCTGTACCCATTCGTATCACTTGTGGAAGCTCACTCTTATCACCTTGTAAAAATGTTCACTTAAAGAGTTCCTAAGGTCAGTAGACGCTTCCCTAATTTCAAAAACGAAGTCCGTAATATTCAGCACCTTGTTTTTTATTTTCCAACCATGATATTTTGAAAACTCACTCACCACACTTTTGCACCTTCAGCTTTATTATATTTCAGTTTTTTAAGTAACATCTTTATCCATAGACGCTAGCAAAGGGAGACAACCCAACCTTCTTTAAAAAAGGGATGAAGCATAAATAACAGTAGTGATGGGTTAATCTACTTAAAGGCAGCCAAAGGGGGTTAATCTGAAAGTGCTAACCCCTCAAGACATTATTACGTGCACCTGGGTCTTACGCAATACTGTAATACACATGCAGTGGTATAGTACACCCGTACGTTACGTGCCACAGAAAGTTTTTAAAGGCAGCCATAGGAAGGTATTAAAGACACAAGTAGGAAGGTTTTCAAAGAGCCCCCAGCCAAATCATGATTTCTTTGGATGCTATACAAAAGAAGTTGCGTTAAATGTTAAATTCATTATGGGTAACGTAATCTTACGTTATTTTTTGGATCTTACCATTTGTTTCAGTATTGAAAAAGAGTTCAGTGCGTCAACATCAAGGATATTATTCCTTGTTAATGGATACTAATCCATTGGACTCTATTGGATATTGAAGGTGCTAACAATGGTGAAATGAATCCTAGAGTGCCTAACGTAACAGTAGAAATTAGAAGCTGTTGCTGGTTAATCCTCGAATGGGAGGAGATGTTTGCACGATATGTAATATCATTAAGTCAGACCATTTCTAGTCAGAAAAGCAGTTATGGTTTGCAGCAAAAGAGAATATAATGCATATACAAAGATTACAAGACGGACTGAATGCATTAGTGAAATAGGTTAAAGAAAACGATATTAATGAATTTATAAGAAAGGAGTTAGTTTGTTACTACCGATAAAGAACCATGTTAGTCTGTAATCGACAGTGAGAGTGTCAGGGTTAAAAATGACTGCCTTTGACAACCAAAAAAATCATACAGAATCTAGTGACTTGGGAAAAATGTTTGATTCTGGATGATGATTTTTCAGAGTTATGTCTTCACACTAAAATACTTTCTCAAAGAATGCTTAATGATATAATGAGAAATGAGTCTCCGTCGCTGTACTACTGCATGAAACTAATAAGTCGTGGCCCAGGTGCATTTACTTAGTTTATTCAGATATTAATTGAAACAAAACAAAATGATATTGTGGTTATGCTTATAACCACCACCAGAACGGCCATTTTGCAAGGCAATAGAAAATAAGTAAAGAATTTTGTCTAAACAAGTTTTTTGACGTCACTTGATTACTCCCCCTCCCAAAAGACATTCCTTTTATTGGTCATGAATCGCTTTCTTTTTATCAGTGAGACAGTCAACATTAAAAATGTTTTACAGATGTCGATTATGTTTGTATACATTGACCAGCTGGTCATCCTGTGAGAATTATACTATTACTGATAAATATAATGAAAAGTGTAGCTCATTTAATTATGTAAATTGCAAAGAGGAAACGCAGGGTCACTTAAAGACTGAAATTCCTGTCTTGAAGAAGTTTGTGATTCCCATGCTAGAGGTTTCCTATGCTTAAATTGTCACTATGATAAATGTGATCAATGGGAAAATACTTACCCTGCCATGAAATAGAAACATTTCTTAATCAATAGCACAACATAAGCGAAACTTGCGAGGCTGTGCTAAATTCAAAGAAAATAAAAAGACAATATGGAGAATAAGAAAATATGGAGAATGAGACCATATACAGAAATCAACAAAAAAAACAAAAAAAATATAAACAATACACTACCTTGCGTGAGCCCAAGACAAAAAAAACATAAATATTACAAATTAATAACCTATGTAGAATTTATTTTAGTTAATCTGTTTCAAAAGCATACCTACCAAGTAAATCCACACATAAATCAGACTTAAACTGGCCAAGGCTACCTATTTCCTTGATATCTAGACTCAGTTTATTCCAAAGTTTTGAAGCTCTATAAATAAGTGAAAAAGAAGACCTACTTGAAAATAATCGAGGAAACCTCAGTATTACCTCGTATCCGAGTAATGTGGTGGTGAACGTCAGACCTCTCACAAAATATTCCTGTAAAACAATCAGGAAGGCTATCACTATAATACTTATATATACAAATCAACGTATAAAAATCACGTAATCCAGCTGCAGGCATTATATTTAAATCTCCATACACAGACCTCAAAGACTCCTGGTTCCCAACACCACAAAAAACTCGGATAGCATTATTCTGGATCACACGGATTGGACGAACTATCGAAGGGAAAGTACCAAGCCAAATCGACGAGCAATACAAAATGTAAGGGTGAATCAGGGAAAAATATAACAATCGTAGAACATTTGGGAGGAAAATATGTTTTAATTTGCGCATGATACCTGAGTTACGTGACAATATTTTCGAAACTGACTTCATATGATCTTTAAATGATAGGGTTTCATCAACTTTGATTCCGAGGTATTTGGTGAGTCTTGTTCGTTTGATAATTCCCCGCTCCGAAATCATTTCCGTAAACCAAGGGTAAAAATTCGGAGATCGAGAGAAAATAACAAAATTTGACTTATCTATATTCAGGTCAAGGTGGTTTATTTTAAGCCACGTACATATCCTGCTCATTGCTGCATTTATCATTGACATGAGCAGTTGTTCTGTAGGGGCAACACACACCAAGGTTGTATCATCAGAAAATAAGGGCATAGTAAGCTGGGCCTTACTCGGACCATTGTCAACAAAGTCGTCAATTCTGGGCAGAGCCTTCACAACATGCTGTAGATCATTAATAAAAATTAAAAACAGAGTCGGACCCAGTACGGATCCTTGGGAAACCTCCCAATTAACAACATTTTTACTAGACAAAAATCCTTGTAAATTGACTTACTACTGTCTATTTTGAAGATAACTGCAAAGCAAACCCAATGTGGCACCCCTTAATCCATATAATTCACATTTTTTGAATAATATTCGATGGTCAACAGTGTCAAACGCCTTAATTAAGTCCAAAAATACACCAGCTACCCTAAGCTTTTTATCAAGAGCATCATTAATTATAGTAGTAATAAATGAAATCGCCGTTTCTGTTGTTCTGCCCTTCCTGAAACCAAACTGATTTGGATGTAGAAGTTTATGACGCTCCAAATGCTCATAAATTCTAACATTAATACATTTTTCTAAAACTCGTGAAACAACAGGTAATAATGGAATTTGTCTATAATTCCCCAAATCACTCTTGTTACCACCCTTAAACATAGGAGTTATTCTAGCAATTTTAAGACAATTGGGAAACTTCCCATGCTTAAAACAAGCATTAATAAGGGACGTTAATATATGTGAAATGCTTGGAAACGCGGCTTTTAAAACAAGAAGGTTAATGGAATCACTCCCAGCCAAAGAACTTTTCATCTCAAAGATAATCTTACGAGCTTCATCATGAGTGACAGGTCTTAGATACATTGATACATCGACAGAAGTACCCATAAAAGTCTCAAGCGGAGGATCATTATCAGAAGCTACTGTAGTACGAGAAAATCGAGCCCCAACAGTTGCAAAATGTTCCGAAAGGGTATTACAAATTACATCAGGCTCATTCGATTTTAACCCATTACTTGTAGTAACTTCATCAGGCAGAACCGGATCTGTTGGAGATATAACACTTTTAATAATTTTCCAAGTTTTAGCTGGGTTACCACAAGCATCTTTAAATTTACACTCAAAATATTTTTTCTTCGCGTTTCTCAAAAGTTTATTAAGAGCATTTCTATAATTTTTATAAGCTCTTGTGCAAAATGGATCATTTTCATTCCTTATTGAATCCCTATATAACTGGTCTTTCTTATTTATGCACCGCAGAAGACTAGGTGACAACCATGGCTTTTTGGGCCTCTTTTTCCTTGACCCTGTCCGATTCATTACACAAGTTTTACTCAAAATAGAGATCAATGTATCATAAAATCTCTGAAAACTTATATTTATATTATCTAGATTTTCAACTTTATTATTCCAATCAACATTAGAAATCTCTTGTTTAAACTTTTCTAAGTTACCCTGGTTGAGCACAGGTAACATACTCATTTTCAGTCTAGGGCCTTGCTGCTCGGTAAACAAACTTGAAAACTTGCCGAAATCCCAAAATAGTCAGAAACATCAGTAACAATAACCCCCGGATGTTAAAATTTAGAATTAGAAAAAATATTTCAAGTAGCTTTGCCGTTAAAGTGGTAACACGCGTACAAATATTAATAGTGGGAAATAAACTATATGACATGCAAAGCTGTGGGAAGTCCATAGGAGTATTCGAATTCATATCTTTAAGGTCAATATTAAAGTCCCTAAGCATGAAGAATGGGTGCGAACCAGTAGGGAGTTTATCCAACTGTTCCTTCAAAATATCCAAAAAGTTTGGCTTAAGCCTAAGCTGAAGGATAAGTGGCTCAAATAACATCTCGTGAAACAGCACTAGATCACTTCTTACCAAAACCTCGATATCGCTCCGTATATAAGCTCCAATACCTCCATGTTGACGAAATTGACGAATAATGATATATGATAAAATGTATACCCTGGAATATCCAAGAGAGCAAGAGAGCCAAGAGATGCTCATTTAGCCATGTTTCTGTGACACCAATAACCTGAAAAATGGAAAGTTTACATATCTCGCTGAAAAAATTAAAAGATGAATTCAAACCCTGGCATTTGATGGAAAACTCTGAGATCTTCAGAATCACCACCACTATTCCCGGACCTCAAACCATCTTTAAATAGGTACTTTGAATTACAAGAAACATATTGACCAGCAGTCCCAATATCATAATTCCGGTGGAGCTGCTCCGTAAACATACTACCAAAATCCACAAGTGAAGCTTCCAAATTCTTAAGACGGCTGTTGCCCGGGGTGCCACGATCATCATCAACCATATTCATACAGTTTTACAACAAAGTAATATGGCCTCATCTCCTCAACAAAACAAAAAAGAAAAGAAAAACAACTAAACAAGAACAAAATAGAATATAGCAAACAACAAAAGAATGACACTTTACATGTCGGAAAAAAACAAACAAAAAAAGAAACAGGCCACATTTGGTTTGCCCGTAACGAATCCATATACAAGTTACCAAATACAACGGCTACTAATTCCCACAATCACACAACCATAATTATCGCGACAAAATAGCAAGTTTTATTTTTTATTATTATTATTTTTTTAATTGATTTTTTCAATAACAAATAAACACTAACTAATTTTAACAACAGCAAAAAAAATGAGAATCCAACAAACTCTTAGCATTGTACCAAGGCACTTTAATAACCCGGTTGTCCTTTTTAATAGAGATGCTGGGTGGTAGGGTAGGAGGTACCCAGCACTCCACACCTTTATCCACCAAAAGCTTACGAAACCCAAGTAATTCTTTACGCAAAACCCGTACACGCGGTGAGACATCATCACTAATAAAAACAGACTTATAAACACCGAATTCTTTCCCTTTTAATTTTTTCGCATTACTTAGAATCAAGAAACGTGCCTGGACACTGTCCACCCTAATTTTAACAAAATTCTTGGAACAGTGAACCACAGTGAATGGTGGCAACTTGTCAGTTGGGAGTGACAAACCAGCTACAATCACCTCGGAAACCCGAGATGCGGCCTCATTCAAGGGTACACCATGAAGGCCCCAAAACAGCAAATTATGCAAATTGTCCCGATTTTCATCAACAAGAGACTGGGAAACAACCACATTCATTTCCTCATTGCATTTCTTAATCAGCTGTGACTGGGCTTTTACAATACTTTGCAGAGCTAGAAATTCCGATTTCACTGTTGCAATTTCATTGTCCGTTGCACTACTTTTATTTTCTAGCACCATATCACGACTTTTAACCGTACCCAAATCGTTCTGAATTTCAAATACACTCTGGTTTAGGGTTTCCATGTTCACATTTATAGATTGGACCATTTCCAAAATTTTAATGATATTCTCTGCATTCGTTTTCTGGCAGTCAGCATTGACACTCGTATCCGAATTACTAAAAGAAGATTATTGCATGGATACAATAAACACTAACGTGATTTCAGTTTATTTTTAAGAGACTAGTATTGTCATGGTTTGCAATTGTTTTGGGAAGAAGAACCTGCTGAACGCTTCAATTGCTAGAAAAAAAAGAGATTCTGGTCACTACGACGTTGATGTACAGCTACTATGACTATAAGCCTACTGACTCTTATTTGGCTGTAACAGAAAATGATCTTTATATGAGAATTTCGCTTCTGACATTACTTCAAATAAGCAAATTGAAACACAAGACTTTTTTAATATGAATCAAAATAGTATTATTGATTTTAAAAAGAGATGTAGTAAAAATGAAGTTACACTGTATTATAGAAAATTTGACCCAGACTTTACATTAACGATGGTTACCTATAAGCAGAAATCTAAAGGACACAGAGTTTTGCATACAAAATTTTTACTATTTTACCAACATTTTTAATGCATCTCACTCTTAATGCACTAAAATTTACATTATACAGGTAGGAAAGAGTATTTTCAACTAGAAAATCATACAATCAAAGATTGTTACCATAAATGCTAAGAAATTCTACTATAAGTATATCCGCTATATCGAAAAATGAGTTAAATATATTAGATGCAAAGAGTTCATTTCCCCGATCTGTTTGAATTTTCCTATAAGAATCCTGTTCAAAGATAGATTCAAGGGCTATAACAACTTCACCACCTCATTTTGGGTGCAATGGAACATATGCAAAGCGATGAAAAACACTGATTACAGGTAAAATCTACCTGTATGGGTTATTGTAATGCCTTTGAATTCCGTCTGGAGTTAAAACATCCGCTTGTAAAATATACACTGGGAAAAAGAAGTCAGTTTTTCGATAACGGTGTCCACGAACCTCAAGATTTCGACTAGGAGTGAAACTGGGCTCATTCTATAAATTCTCTTTTGCCATCTTCTTTTCAAGTCCAGCAACTCGAGCAATTGTGGTTGGCTAACTTAAATTACCTGTTATGCCAGTATTTCGATAAACTCATTGCAAAACAAGAGCCATTTTGAACGTAAACGCGGTGTGAGGTGTCTACGCACCCTTTTTGCATACCTAGTGGGTTGGAAAACGCTTTCGTTTAATATTCATTAGATCAGCACACTCACTTGATGTGCTTTTCAAAAATGATATGTCTTTTGATTTTTGAATATGTTCCCTGAATCGAAATGTCTTTATTCCCAATAACACTTTTTGGAAAGTTTGATGTGTTTACAATTTACACAAATCACTATCAAATGATTCAAGTATTTAAGGATTTGCATTCAAATCTTATATCAAGTCAATTAGAATGTAGCTCTCGCCATGGATTAAAACTTAATTCCCACTACCATCAATTTTTACATGTTCATTTTCAGCGAGATATGTCAAAAGTCTTTCAGTTTTGTCGTGATACGATTGACGCAGAAGGCCTACAACACTGGATGAAACTACGGATAAATCTTCTTCTTCTTGCGCTTTCAAAGTGTCAGAACTTTCAGAACATGGAGATTAATCAATGGCACATACATTGAGCGGTCTTTCACGATGGGGTTTATGGCCATTGCCACGTTGAAGGACTTTTGAAGCAAAATTAACCTCCAATCATCGGCAATTGTTTCATTATTAATAAATTTATCAATGAGTGCTCTTTTGAGTAAAAAGTGAGTGCAATTGGCGTTAATTTGTAAGGTTTATCCATCTATATAATAGTGTTTGCAAGTGCCACAATTATCGGTAGTAACGGTGAAAAGAAACTACCACCTGCTTGAACAAGCCGTTTTCTTTTAAAATTTTCTCCTTCCTTTTTGTAAGCTAGGGTATGTGCAAGTGATCAATGTTGCTTTGTCTGTTGTCTAACTACTTTTAGCAGTTGAACATTGCCTTCAGTTAAGTTTAAACAAAGCTCAGGTAGGAGATTAATGAATTCATTGTCAATTCCATGTTTGAGTATAGCATTCCTAAGTTGTGGCTTTGAATAACCTAGGACGGAAAATAACTGTCTATCTTCATGCAATTTCTTCAGTGTCATGATAGCAACTAATGAACTTTTCTATTATTCACGGGTGGATATATTGTAATTTCGTTGTCAAAAGTATTCGTGGCCACATTTAACTTTTCGGGTACGTTATGATTGAAATCCAATAGAATATAACCATATTATTTATTCGTAGCTTGATAACATGCCAACAGTAAAAGTTACGGTTCAGCAGGATATATTTCCTTGTTTAAGTTATAAGGCGAGTTGAATCATGAGCAACCCTACTCATAATATAGTAAGTAAAATTCAAAGTAGGTATTCTCCCTTTGCTCTGACGAAAAAGATTGTGGAGAACAATGGTTAATTAAATTTATCGGGATTAGACCAGACCGTGAATAATTGTAACGTCCCCTGAGATACATTCTTAAATGGATTCAGCTAGATCATCAATTATTAACCAAAGGTTTTGTGCAGTAATATTAAACACGTTAAGTCCCTGTATGAATTCTATGTCTTGTGCAATAGTCTTTATTACGTCATAGGACTTTTGCCACACTCTATAATAATAATAGATATTTTTAAGATTTTCTAAAAACATTTTATCACGCTTTGAAATATTTTGTTAAAAGTGTTGTTTTGCCAGACATTGAAGGTCTACAAAGAAATGATCTGACTGGTGGTTTAAATTGATAAGTAATCCCTTAATGTCAAAATACATTTAACAAATCCTAACCTCAATCTGCTGAATAAACACTTCTGATGCTTCACTATCTCAGGGTTAATGGACTCATCCCAGTTGGTCTAGTCCATTCAAGAGCTACTATGCTTACCATTTTCCAAATCATCCAACTGATGGTCTGTTTTGTTATATCAATAATGAATCTGTATCCCTATAATAAACTTGAACTTTTTCCTTCCCCAGCCATTGGAACTTACACACATTGTAATGAAATTTCAGCATAAATTTTCTATATTGCTAATATATTACTGCAGATGGCAATATTTTACGCTTCTTATTTTTAAGTAAAAGGACCATATTAGAGTCTATGATCGTGAATGGTGTGAAATTTGGATCTGCAATGGTTCGGGTATATTCTTTTGGGTTTCTCACAACGTCAAAACAACTTTTATTGCCCACACTCATACATATTTCACCGAAGACTGAATTTAAAATGAGTTTAAGGATATCTTTTTCAACCTTCGTTTTTACCTCAGATCGTTTAATGACAAAGGTATCAATAAACGTCTTTATGTATAGCTTTTTATTAAATCGGAACGCTGCATAAATCTTGGCAACCTTGAAACTGTGCCAGCATCCCCCTTAAAGGAATGTCATATTCAACAATATTCTGTTTCAGATGAATGTATGCAAAAGTCATTTGTTTTTAAGGTGCCCAGTTCATACCCCCATCCTCTGCCAAAGATAAATTATTGGAGCTCAATGAATCCCTAGGCACCAGTCTGTTTATGCACGGGAAAAATAAATCCTTTACCGAGTCATAAAGTTCTACTGGTATTTCACCATCAATTTCGAAAAACCATCCTTATAGTCCATTTTCCTAAACAGTGCCAATTTTAGGCACAGTTTGAGCACAAGGAACTCCAGCCATTTGTAATCCCCACACAGCAAAGACAAGCGATACATTGCTGACGGATAAAGGGAGTTCATATTCAGAAAAACTGCATTCAACTTTTCGCCGGTACGTTGCCAAGTCGGATTGGTTTCCAGGATACGATCTCTATGAAAAACATACCCACTCCTCATTAAAATCTCTACGAATAAGTGTTGTTGAACGTCGGTGATCAGACCTATTTCTTCATTATTGATTTTAAGAATTAGATCCATCAGTAGATAAGGAGTTGGAAAATAGTAACCCAATACCAACCCAAATTCCTTGCAAATTTTGTCCGTGTTCTTAAAGAAAATATTCAACAATGTCAATACGTAACTTATGAGGCACATTATACAGTGCAGTGACGATTATGCGCTTCGATGGGCAGTAATTTTTCCTCGCATAACATGGACGTGGAGCTGTAGCACTCATACGGGTAAAGGCATTTACACGAAATTAGATCACAAATTTCATCATCTGGAAAGTTCTGTTTAAGGAGGAGGAAACTCTTAAATTAGTCCCTTTTTGGTACTTGAATGAGTTGACTTAATGATTTGGAGAAAAAACTATAAGAATCGAAAAATAGGGTTTGGGTATGATGTTATATAAAAAAGACCAATCCGCTCTTATTCCATCTACAACTTCACCTTTCTACAAACTTGCCAACGCTGGTAATATGAATTTTAAATCTTAGTTGGAACTGTGCATGTAAACCATTAGAAAAGTTTGTTGTTTAAATTTTAAATTACAAGATTTGTGTGCCAGAACGCGAAAGTTACTCCCCCCCCCGAAAAAATTGGATTTCTTAAATGGTCATACTCATGGATCTACGTTTCGCCACTACCTTCAACAAATTTTTTCTTACAAACCCAACTTTTTAATGGCCACTTCATCTTTTGGTGATAGAGTAATTTGATACTTTAGGTTTTGCATATGTAACACTGACTTAATTGCTTTTTTAATAACTGCAAACATAGCCCCCCTTATACAGTCCTCCCAATCCAACGTCTCAAATACCTCTACCAATTTCTTGGTAGTACTCGAGTCTCTTTGCGCGTGTGCATAAGAGACTGCAATAGTTTAATGGTTTTTATTGCGATTCGAGCTTGATGGATTGCAGACATCCATGAGTTTTATTTGATGTCTAATTTCACTTCGTCACTCTTCAAGAGCAAATTTTGAAAATATCTTAGTCTGAAATGTTTGAGTGGGACGCTTGTTTACACTTAAGAGTAAGTTTTTAGAGCTAGAAGTACATTACTACCAGCTATAGGTCTAATGACGAGAAATTATTCCATAAAAGGACCCCCAAAGTGACCCTTTGAATGTATTGAAACCACACGTCCAGATATAAATTTAATTATCAGAAAGTATTTCATACATGGACCCCAAAGTGACCCTTTGGGTCTATAGGCCCCCACTACCGGTAAAGTTTAAGACCAGAAATGCCACATAAATATGTGGTAGAGTGCGCGCTCTTTAGGTTTTGCATATTATAATATTCTAAAGGGTCTTAGAAACCTACGGAGGGGATGTTGTGTCAATTGGCGCTTCTTTACCAAAGAAATCCTTTGTCAATTGATAAATCCATTCTGGGACATCACTGGCAGCCTGCGAAAGAGTTCCAACTCTTTTTTCCTCGAAACATTTATGATTTCAAGCTGTTGAAAAAGTATGTTATTATGCTGAAAAGAATATTAATCAAATGTCCAGTGGCTCTTGAAACCCGTCAGAGCCCCTGCTTTGCGTCAGAGTTGAAGAGACGACATTACATCTTATTTTAAGTCAGTTATTATAAAAAGGACATATATGGTTAACTTATCTTTCTTAGCCTTGAGATAGAACCTCATTGCTTCCCCACCCACCTCACCAGGCCCACGCGTAGGAAAAATACCGTAATGATAAGGAACTATGGGGGAGCAAACATTAGCAAATGATACGCAACCCCTTTCATCTAAGAGGAATTTGAACTGTAATAGAGTTTAAAGGAGAGATTAAGCCAAAAATGGGATATTTAACGGAAAAACTTGAATTAGCAAATATTATAGATCTTAAATATTTTAATTTGCATTTTTATTCTTTGTGTACTATAGTAAATAAAAAAACATTTTTCACACGTATTTTGTTCTTGAGCCTCTAATATCTCACGCAGAGCTGTTCATGTTCTCAAGCACATCATCAAAATTCCTGTAATAGCAAATAATTTTTAATTTTCCAAATAACTTAAACCTAGCTTCAGCATGATGCCACTTAAATTTAACTTATTTCACCCCCACTCTTTCTATATGGATGTTAGGAACCATAGTTTTCACAGCCCACAAGGATAAAAGAACATTTTTCAAAGAAAAGTAATGAATCCAACTAATCAAAAATAGAATCAAATAATCTAGCTAAGTTATGGTGAGTCATGTAGCAAGTATAGCAAGTACAGGAAAAAATTGGGGTATTTAACAGAAAAATTTGAATTAATGAGTATCCTTAATCGTAAATATTTTCTTCGTATTTTTTATTCTTTCTATGATAAGCAATAGTTTTTGCGATTATGTAGCAGTAATAAGTTATGCAGACCACTTAAAATTGATTAGGCTAGAACTTAGCTCATCCCCCTCAATAATCGTAGATTATGTTTAACTTTAAGTCGATCAATTTGATCAGAAATTTTTTTATAAATTACGAAACGTTCATATTATCAGAGCATCAAATTTACTGGCTGGTAAGAGCCATTTAGCGCAATTATCGCAAGACCAGCTGTTCAGTAGAAACTAAGCTTTTACATGATGAAAGGTACCGTTAAGGGTTTAACTCATGCAGGTGCTTTTGGAATTTTTAATCTTCTGCTAGAATGCTATTCAAAGCGATTAAATTTTTGGAATTGAATTTAGTGTTAAAAATTGGTTAGATTTTTCACTCACAAAATCATGCAATAGAAGGAGGGTGGGGGTTTTTATTTGCTATTCCAATATAGAAAATAATATTAGGTTAAATTTGAGTATGCCCATCTTTTTGTGGGTGGTAAAAAGAAATAGCCTCATCAGCGTATAAGCGGAGGTCTATTCCTTTTTCAAGTTTCTGGCAGTATCCATTTTTTTAAATCCTTGTTATACATTCAGAATCTTCATGAACGCCCGATGGAAATTCTGTTTTAGCACCAATTTTATACCCCCTCCAGAAACAAAGGGAATTACTCGGTTTCTGTTAGAATAGTAGCGGATCATGTGACGCTTTTGAAAATTGTGGAATACTATATGCTTACCAATAAGCCTTTCTTCCTAGGAAAGTCAATATATGTCTAGTCTCTGTAACGGTTCTGGTCATAGAAAATAGCGGCAAAAATCCCTTGTTTGTTGACACGAAATAGCTACATGTGTGTACAGCATGAAAATATCGGGTGATGAAGAATAGGGATCATGTCCTTACTTTCAGAGGACCCTGGACGTTTTTACCCGACCTTCCCAGGCTTTTCAACATAATATCTATGTTTACGCCATGATTTTGTGGGCTTTTGTAGGGTTTTTACTACACTCTTAGGTTTTTAACCATAACATCCGAAAAAACCCTGATTTGGCAGGGGAGTCTTTAAAATCCTTTCTATGTACGTCTTTCTATGGCGGCCTTTAAAAACTTCCTATGCCTGCCTCCAAAAACTTACTATAGCTGCGTTTAAGAACTTCCTATGGCTATCTTTAAAAACTTCTTATGACAGCCTTTGAAAACTTCCTATGGTTGCCTTTAAACGCTTTCTATGACATGTAACACACAGGTGTACTATACAGTTGCAGGTGTGCAATAGCATTGAATAAGACCTAGGTGTACGTAGGAAAGTCTTAAGGGACTCGCGACTTCATATACACCCCCTATGGCTGCCTTTAAATAGGTTGACCCATCACAACTAATACCTCTCCTTCGGGACCCAGACACCTGTATATTTTATCCCTTCTGTCACTGGACCTATGAGAAAAAGTCTGTAATTTCAATATTAATGAGTACCAGACAAAATAAGATTAAACAAGATTACTGAAACGGGTTAGTGAAAAGTAGATTGATAGTATAATGTATGAGGACTTCCATTCCAGAAGTTCTCGGAAATCCATATTTATTAACACTGAGAAAGAAAATTTTTAAAATGTATTTCGTTTCCAACGAAGGCCAAATGACGTACTGATCTTTGGTAATCATAGGAGGGGGGTTAGCCCCATTGCTGTTTGTGGTAGTTTATGCCATTTTGGACTTGACTTGATTATTTATTGTAGTATGTTATTGTATTTTGTTTCGTTTATTCACTGATTAATTGAAAAACTTTCCGAAAAAGAGGTTTTTCAAAGAAAAGCAAATGTCATGTTAAACTTAAAGTCAGAAGAAATATAAATCAAAAGTAATTTAAACTAACATATACCAGAAATTACTGTAAAAAAATAATGAAACCCAAAACGAACAGAAATTAAATAAGCAGTGTTAGCAAAGATACATGAATCTTAAAATGAAAAGAGCCTTAATTGAATATTCAAATCAAGTTTAAAATGAACAAAAATCTTTTGCTGTGAAAAAATAACTGAAACCCAACTCAAAATAAACATAAACTAAATAGACAATCATAGCAAACAAACATATCACAGGTACTAATATAAATGAATATATAAATCTTCGAATGAATAAAACTTAAGCGGAATATTAACAGAAAAAATAATGAAATAATATAAAAGAACAATGAAACCCAAAACGAACAGAAATTAAATAAACAGTCCTAGAAAAGAAACGGGACCCTTAAAATGAATTAAACAAAAAAAGAAGTTTTTTAACGGAAAGTAAGGAGCTACATTAAAACTTAAAACGAACAGAAATTACTTCGTACATGAAAGGGGCTGCTTCCTCATCAACGCCCCGCTCTTTACGCTAAACTTTGACTCTTTCTCTTAACTCTACTTCTTTAAACAGTAAAAAACTTTAGCGTAAAGGGCGGGGCGTTAATAAAGGCCCCTTTTGGCCCCTTTCGTATACGAAGTAATTTCTGTTCGTTTTTAGTTTTAATGTCATACATTACTTTCCGTTAAAAAAAACTTGTTTTTTTTATTTAATTTCTGAACGTTTTTGAATCAAAGCATGTTTTGATTTTGGCTCTCCGCAGACGAATAATTGAAACGAAATTTGCATATCTATATTTTTCGGCTGAATGGCTTTCTCATAGTTTTGATCGAATGATTTTGAGCAAAAAGGAGCGGGGGAGGAGGCCTAGTTGCCCTTCGATTTTTTGGTTACTTAAAAAGGCAACTAGAACTTCTAATTTTTTACGAATGTTTTTATTAGTAAAAGATATACGCAACTTACAAATTAGCTTACGTAACGAACTTCTGTATTCTCATTTTTTTATTACGTATATGAGGGGGTTCACCCCCTCGTCAGTACCTCGTTCTTTACACTAAAGCTTAAATTTTGTCCCAATTTCTTAAGAATGACCCCTGAATCACAAAAGCCGTAGAATAAATAGTTGATATTATTAAACATACTTTAGCGTAAAGAACAAGGTATTAGGAGGAGGTGAGCCCATCATATGCGTAATAATTTGTGTTTGTTTTAAGTTTTAATGCTGCTCCTTACTTTCAGTTGAAAAACTTTTCATATTTATTTTTTCATTGTTTAAAAAAAAAACTCGATTCATGGAAGTTTTCTTCCCCCATGACAAATTCCTCCAAGGAAAGATTCCCCAACATATCCCCCTCCCCCAACCATAAAATCCCCCTGAAAACGCATGTGCACTTCCAAATAACCATCACTATATGTAAGCACTGATCAAAGTTTGTAACTTTTAGCCCCTCCCACGGGGACTGTGGGGGAGTAAGTCGTCCCCAAAGAAATAATTATAAGGTTTTTTGACTACGCTGAATAAAATGGCTATTTCAGAATTTTGATCTGGTGACTTTGGGGAAATAATTAGCGTGGGAGGGGGTCTAGGTACCCTCCAATTTTTTGGTCACTTAAAAAGGGCACTAAAACTTTCATTTCCGTTAGAATAAGCCCTCTCGCAAGATTCTAGGACCACTGGGTCGTTACGATCACCCCTGGAAAAAAAACAAAAAAGAACAAACAAACAAATAAATAAATAAAGACGCATCCGTGATCTGCCTTCTGGCAAAAAAATAAAAAATTCCACATTTTTTAGATAGGAGCTTGAACCTTCTACTATAGGGTTCTCTGATACGCTAAATCCGATGGTGTGATTTTCGTTAAGATTCTATGACCTTTAGTGGTCGTCTCCCCCTATTTTCTAAAATAAGGCAAATTTTCTCAGGCTCGTAACTTTTAATGGGTAAGACTAAACTAGATGAAACTTCTTTCGATGAAGAAGTAAACTTGATTCTTTCGATGTAGCTATTGATATCAAAATTCCATTTTTTAGAGTTTTGGTTCTTATTGAGCCGGGTCATTCCTTACAGGTCCTTAGGTTTTTCAAAGAAAAGCAAAGGTCATGTTGAACTTAAAAT
This sequence comes from Artemia franciscana, assembly GCF_032884065.1. Taxonomy (NCBI): domain Eukaryota; kingdom Metazoa; phylum Arthropoda; class Branchiopoda; order Anostraca; family Artemiidae; genus Artemia; species Artemia franciscana. The sequence continues at coordinate 7,437,934 of NC_088880.1, read as the reverse complement.
CAAAAGAAATAAAAATCAAAAGTAATTTAAACTAACAAATACCAGAAATTACTGTAAAAGAATAATGAAACCCAAAACGAACAGAAATTAAATGAGCAGTGTTAGCAAAGATATATGAATCTTAAAATGAATAGAGCCTAAATTGAATATTGAAATCAAGTTTAAAATGAACAAAAATCTTTTGCTGTTAAAGAATAACTGAAACCAGACTCAAAGTGAACATGATTTAAATAGACAATCATAGCCAACAAACATAGCACAGGTACTAATAGAAATGAATATATAAATTTTAGAACGAATAAAACTTAAATGGAATATGAACCGAAGAAAATAATGAAAAAATATAAAAGAACAATGAAAACCAAAACGAAGAAAAATTAAATACACAGTCCTAGCAAACAAACATGAGTCTTATAATTAATAGAGCTTAAACTGAATATACAAATGAAGTTTACAACGGACAAAAATCTTTGGCTGTTAAAGAATAAATGAAACTCAACCCAAAATAAACATAAATTAAATAGACAATCATAGCAAGGAAACATACCACAGGTACTAATATAAATGAGTGTATAAATCTTAAAACGAATAAAACTTAAATTGAATATGAACAGAAAACGTTTAAAATGTATTTTATTTCCAGTCAAGACCAAAATAGATTCTAGTCTTTGGTAAGCAAAGTGGATGTTAGCCCTACTACTGTTTGTGGTGGTTTCTGTTCATTTTAAACTTGACTTGATTATTTAACGTCATATCTGATTGTGTTTGGCTTCACCCATTTATTGAATGTGAGCAGGGTTCATTTTACGCTTTAATTACTTCTTGACCTTATTTCTGCTAGTTTTAGGCTTATAGTAGCTCTTTAATTTCCTTCGAAAATCTCCTTCTATGTAAAAAGTTTTTTCAATTAATATATGTTTGTTTTTAATTGACATAGCTTTTTTCATTGGTTTGATGTTTTTATAGGTAGTAGTGGTTGTAGTAGTAGTCCTAACATTCATTTTATTAGTAATCATAGTAGTGATGATCATAGTTGCAGTAGTAGTAGTTGTAGCAGTCATAGAATGCTACTACTCCAAAATTCTTAAGTCCGAATGTCCGAATTTCTTATTTCTTGCTTAGATTCAATTAGATTAGCGAGTCATATTTTCAGTCTTATGCATGCTATGATGGTAAAAGTTAAAGCTAATTTAGGTTAGATTATGTTAGTTTAGGTTACACTAGGTTGAATGTGGTTAAAAATATCAGAAATAGGTTAAAAACCTAAGCTAATACCTAACCAAACCTAATCTAACCTAACCTGTCATTATCAAACCTTGCGTTATATTGAAAAAGTATACTGACAACGCTAATTAAATACAAGGAGGAAAAAAGGTATTTCGGACATTTACCGGTGAATGTCGACATTCACAAATTTCGAACATTTACGGTGAAATATGAATACTTGTAAATTGGCCAGTAACATCCTAGAATGGTTATATTGATATCCTAGATGGGTATATACACGGAGGATTGTAAATTCCGTTGTTGAGCCTGGTCATTCGCCCCCATCATTACGAACGAAGCTCAAGCTAGAGGGAAAGAATATTGATAAAGAAGAAGAAATAAAGCGGGAATTTACGTGGCATTTGCTTCAATTGGTCGTTTGACAGCTATTTCTGTATCTGAATCAAAATCTAATCGTGATGTTACTAAATATATATTCTGCTTGCCACAAAGCTTTTGTGCTTGAACAAGTAACTGAAACAGAGGTTTTTCGGATAGTTTCATACTTATAGGGATCATCTTCTTCAGGACCTGATTTAGTACCCTTTCGAGTAGTTAAGTCTATTCTCCCAGCGATAGTGATTCCTCTAACAAAATTAATCAATAGGTAGTTTGAACGTGGGGTTCTCCCTCAAGCACGGAAGTCCATGCGTATGTTCGTCATCCACAAATGTGGTAGCAAGAGTGATCCTTTAAAAGACCGGCCCTTTCCCTTCTTTCAACATTTTCAAAGAATTTTGAAAAACTATACCAATCTCGCTTGGCAAATTTCTTTGCAGCGAAGAAATTTTTTCATGAGCACCAGTTTGGGTTTCGTCCTAAACATTCTACTGAACAGGCTTGTTTTGGCCTTCTCAATTTTGCAAATAATGATTTAGACTTGAAGAAATCGCCAGCAGCATTTTTTTTTGGACACGAGAAAAACTTTTGACAGTTTATTCCATGATATTCTTCTTGTAAATTTTTAGCATTTTGGGGTCCGGGGAGAAGCATTGGAATGGTTGCAATCTCATCCTCATGGCCGGTTTATTTTTTTTTAACACAGGGTCTGATATTAAGTCTGAAGTAGATATTGGAATTCCACAAGGCTGTATCCTTGGTCCTTTGTTTACATTGTATATGTCAATGACTTACATTGGGCTATAAGAGATGCTCCGAGGTCAATTGGGTTGCAGCATCCTAACTCAATATATATTGAGCAAAATGTTGATTTAATTGCAGTTGCTGATAATAGTACGCTTGTTTGAGCCGAGTAGATCAAAATGATTTGGTAATAAATCTTCAAATACTGGCGGACAGAGCTTATAAGTGGCTTGAAGCAAATTGTCTTTCTCTAAATTCTTCCATGTCTCAATTTTTGTTTTTTTCCAGAATTAGCCTGCAATTTCCTAGTTTGGATATTATTCCAAGTTCTAAAAGTGTTATTTGTAGACCACAAAATAGGTTTGTTAGGTTTCTAGGATTCCTTGTAGATGAGAATCTTTCATTTAAGAAGCATATTAGCCTTATCCGATTAAAAGTGTCAAGAAACTTAGGTACGATATGTAAGCTAAGGTATATTTTTCCTGGATGTATTTTACAGCTTCTTTATAATTCTCTCATACAGCCGTGCATGAATTACTTTTCTATTGTTTGGATGAGTACTTTCTCATCCCTATTAAAACCACTTTCTCTTCTTTATGAAAAGGCCCGTCAGTTAGTTTCAGATACGAATAGTACGTCAACAATTCTCTTCTTAGGTTCCGTCAACAGTATTTCCTATCTTGTGCTATTTTTATTCATAAATATCTTCATGGTCAACTTCCCTCTTGTTTTTCGAAATTGTTACAACCCTGATTTAGCGTAAATTTCATGGCACCTTTAACTCTGAAATTTTATTGGTTGTTAGAACTCCAACCGTAAGGTCAGATTTTAGCCCTATATGCACATGTAGTAAGGTTTGATACTACCGGCCGAAGAATATCAGAGACTGGCACTTCATCGGGGTCTTCAAAAGATTAATAAAAAGTCATTTGAGTTAACCTTTTTCATATTCTCCTTTTTTTATGTAAGTAATATTAGTAAAATATATTAGTTGGCAAGTTCAATTGAATTTCAATGTAGAATAAAAACGATTGATATAACTATTTGAATTTTTCTGTTTTCTTTTTTTGTCATTTTTGCCTTTCCGTGTTTTCCTTTCCTTTCCTCTCCTTTCCGTTCCCTTGTATTGTATGAAGAATTTTAACAGATATGATTGTAATGTTCTTCCCTGCATTCACAGACCACGGAGCCTTTTGCGGGGGGTGTTAAAAGAAATGCATGTATTGATCATTTGGTATTAATATAGTTGAGTTGAGCTGAGTTGGTAGCATAAAACCTTGCCAGAGGATTAACTCCCCCGGGATCTCCAATTAAACTTCAATAAAAAAGAGTTCCTGGCAACACTTGCCTCTACCCTCCTAAGAAACTCCCTGATGACACTCAAGATGCCCCTGCACCTCCCCAACTTTTGTACCAATAAACCGACAAATGTAATATTTTATTTCACGAATCTTTTAATCTTTTATTTTACAAAGAGAAAACTTTTTTGCAGTAAGGAGGCAACTATCACTCCGCAGCACCAATATTCTGGTTTAATCCCAGTGAAGAGAGATTAGAGATTTATTTATGATCCAATTAAAAATATAGTTAGCAAATTGCCCCAATCTTTTCAAGCCAACGATTGCCCTTTTCAATTATATTGTTTGGTTGTTTTTTGTTTTTTTATTTTTTGTGTGTGCACTCTCAGGCCTCACAGTTTTAATGCACTTATGAAAAAAAAATTAGCTAACGAAATCAGAAACGGTGTAATATGAACGCCATTTTGTATTGTGAAATAGATACAATGTCAATAGGGACGGTCTATTTAAAGGGTCCTCAACACATTCCCATGACGTCATACTAACAGTTAACGAAATCAGAAACGGTGTAATATGAACGCCATTTTGTATTGTGAAATAGATACAATGTCAATAGGGACGGTCTATTTAAAGGGTCCTCAACACATTCCCATGACGTCATACTAACAGTTAACGAAATCAGGAACGGTGTAATATGAACGCCATTTTGTATTGTGAAATAGATACAATGTAAAGGGACGTTCTATTTAAAGGGTCCTCAACACATTCCCATGACGTCATACTAACAGTTAACGAAATCAGAAACGGTGTAATATGAACGCCATTTTGTATTGTGAAATAGATACAATGTCAATAGGGACGGTCTATTTAAAGGGTCCTCAACACATTCCCATGACGTCATACTAACAGTTAACGAAATCAGGAACGGTGTAATATGAACGCCATTTTGTATAGTGAAATAGATACAATGTCAATAGGGACGGTCTATTTAAAGGGTCCTCAACACATTCCCATGACGTCATACTAACAGTTAACGAAATCAGGAACGGTGTAATATGAACGCCATTTTGTATTGTGAAATAGATACAATGTAAAGGGACGTTCTATTTAAAGGGTCCTCAACACATTCCCATGACGTCATACTAACAGTTAACGAAATCAGGAACGGTGTAATATGAACGCCATTTTGTATTGTGAAATAGATACAATGTCAATAGGGACGGTCTATTTAAAGGGTTCTCAACACATTCCCATGACGTCATACTTACAAAACAAACGTCATACGTACCATGACGTCCATAGACTTTAGTTACATAGAAAATATCCAAACTATTCATTATGACTAAAGTTTACGAAAGTCTCCTAGAGATGCAGCTCGGTAAGATTCCAAGCACCTGGACAGTACCTAATCTTCTACAAATATTTAATGAAAATGCATCCTTCACTTAATGTATACAAAAATTACTCTTACAGCCTAGCCTATTTAAATACGACTATTCAGTTTCACAAAACTTGTCTTACACTAAATCTGTTTAAGATTGAGCATATTTTTCATTTGGAAACTTATTTCTAACTTTAAGATCTTGTATCCAAGATTGATCAGTATTTTCAAGATTAGGTTCCAATATTAATTATAAGTATAATTAAATATTCAGCGTTGTTTATGGCTGAAAAACTCATGCTAAGAGTGAATTTATTTAGAATTAAATGTGAATAAACAAGCTTTTTTGAACTAAGAGTAAGGAGCAACATTAGAACTAACAAAAATAGGAACTGTTCATATGAGGGGGGCTGCCCCTTCCTCAACTCTCGACTTTTTACGCTAAATTCGAAGTTTTTTTCAAAAATACTTGTCATTCAAAATCAACATATCTTTTATTTAGGTAGTCTTTCCTAAAAAATCAGGACAAAAAGTCAAATTATTGCGTAAAGAGCGTGATTTGAAGAAGGGACATTCCCCCCCCCCTCATATAAAGAATGATTTTTTTTCGTTTTATGTCTTAATACTACCCCTATATTCAATTGAAAAAAATTGGTATCTAATACCTGACCATTTTTTAGATTATTCAAATATATATCCTCCCCTCCTCCATGTAACATTTCTTCTGTAAAATTCCCCCAAAAAAACTCCTTCCCATGTTAAATTCTTCCTGTAAAAAAATGCCCTTCCTTTTCTACAGAAATTCCACCCCGACAAGAATATGTTTCCCAATAACAAATACTATGTGTTTATATCTAGTTGTGTAACTCGCAACCCCTTCTCGGGGAACTATGGAGAGTCATGTTATCATCAAAAGCATCTTTATTTAGCCTTTCAACTATGTTGAATCAAATGTCTTACTGTAACAAGTATGTTGAATGCAATGAATCAAAATCTTGATCAGATGATTTAGAGGAAAAAGTGAACGTGGGAAGTGTGCAAGTTACCCTCCAATATTTTGGTCACTTAAACTAGCAAATCGAACTTTTGATTTCCGCTCAACTGAGCTCACTACCGGTATCCTAGGACAATTGCTTCGCTGTAAGCATACCTGGAAAAAAAGATTAAAATGAATAAACACGCATCCGTAACCTTTCTTCTGGCAAAAAAAAATACAAAACTTATTGGGTAATTAGACATTTTTAAGGGGGATATTGAACTTTGGATGGAATTCCATGAGGATAGTTTTTGCGCGGGAAGGGTAATTTCCTGGGGTGATCTTTTCAGGGGAAATTGCACCTGGGGGTATTTGGAAGAAATTCCAATACGAAAATCGTCTTTGTCGTCTTACTTCCTCTTTATCAACTCAAAAGTTCCGGGGGAACTATTCAGAGGGTTTGGATTTCTGTGAAAAATTATCCACAGAAGGGGGTGGCTCCGGAGAAATTAGAAAAACGACTAGAAATTAAATAATTTTTCAAACGAAAGTATACTAAGGAAAATTTTAAAAATTTCAATAATTAAAACGAAATTTGTACATTAATTTATTTATTTGGCTAAATGGCTTTTCCATAGTTCTGATCGGATGATTTTGAGAAAAAAGAGCGGGGGAGTAAGCCTAGTTACCCTCCAGTTTTTTCGCTACTTAAAAAGGCAACTAGAACCTTTAATTTTACGAACGTTTTTATTAGTAAAAAGGTACGGAACTTACGTAATGAATTTCTAAATTCGTATGTTTTTATTACGTATATGAGAGGGTTCGCCCCCTCGTCAATACCTCACTCTTTACACTAAAGCTTAAATTTTGTCCCAATTCATTAAGAATGACCCCTGAATCACAAAAGCCGTAGAATATAAAGAAAAAATTAATAGAATTACTTTAGCTTAAAGAGCAGGGTATTAGAAGGAGGTGAACCCCTCACATGTGTAATATTTTCTGTTCGATTTAAGTTTTAATGCTGCTCCTTACTTTCAGTTGAGAAAACTTTTCCATATTTTTTTTCATTGCTCTTTAAAAAAAATGCTAAAATATCCTGTGCCCCCTTCTTGGAAATTCTCCCCCCCCCCGACAAATTTTCCGTGGAATGTTCCCCCGCATAACCCCTCTCCTCAATTCCCCCCCCCCAACCGAAAAAAACATGAAAGTGTCTGTACACTTTTCAATAACCATTACTATGTGTAAACACTGGTCAAAGTTTGTAACTTGCAGCCCCTCCCACGGAGACTCTGGGGGAGTAAGTCGTCCCCAAATACATAGTTTTTCGGCTAGTTGATTATGCTGAATAAAATAGCTATCTCAGAATTTTGATCCAATGGCTTTGGTGAAAAATGTGCGTGCGAGGGGGCCTAGGTGCCCTCCAAATTTTTTGGTCACTTAAAAAGAGCACTAGAACTTTTAATTTTCGTTAGAATGACATTCTAGGACCAATGGGTCGATATGATCACCCCTGGGGAAAAAACAAACGCATAAACACATACCCGTGTTCTGACTTGTGGTAAAAAATACAAAATTCCACATTTTTGTAGATAGGAGCTTTAAACTTCTACTGTAAGGTTCACTGATACGCTAAATCTGATGGTATTATTTTCGTTAAGATTCTATGACCTTTCAGGGGTGTTTCTCCCTATTTTCTAAAACAAGGCAAATTTTCTTAGGCTCGTAGCTTTTGATGGGTTAGATTAAACTTGATGAAACGTATATATTTAAAATCAGGATTAAAATGTAATTCTTTTGATGTAACTATTGGCATAAAAATTCGGTTTTTTAGAGTTTCAGTTACTATTGAGCCGGGTCACTCCTTACTACAGTTCTTTATCACGAACTGTTTGATAGGAAGCCTTTTAAAGTTTAAAAACTTCAGCGTAAAGAGCAAAATATTGCGGAGGTGACTCAACCCCCTTATATACGGAATAATTTCTCTCTATCTCGAGTTTTGAAATGGCTCACTTTCATTTGAAAAAAAAATTAATTCTTTGTATTTAATCTACACGTGAAGCCAATCCTTACAATTTATCTATTGTTATCAACTCCCGTTTTTAAAGTTTCGGTTTATATTGGACTGAATCACTCCTCACTTACAGATTGTTACGAAGAACTGCTTAGAATTCAAAAGAAATTCAACAATGATTTAATCCATTATCAATGTGGTATAATGGAGATTCACATTGATTAAACGGCTGAAGTGGTGATTAGCTCGGACTATTGGGTACCGTGCTCTACTTGGCTCCAGACATAAACTATAGATGAAGGAGGTGGGGAATTCACCTGATCTGCTTTACACCTTTTTTTGTTAAGACTTGGATGTAAACCCTGTTATCCAGAGAAATGAGCCTTAAAAGTCAGAATAATATGAATCGTGTACAAAATATTTTATTTAGATTAGTATCTTTAATAGATTAGAATAGCTTAATAGATACTACTACTACTACTGCTACTACTAATAACTCACTGCAGCACCAAGCCGCCTGAGGCCAACACAGCTACGCACGCTCCTCCTCCAACCTAATCTATTTAAAGCCTCCCTCTTTACACCCTCTCAGGAAATTTCCATTTCCTTTAAATCTTTATTTATGATATCCTCCCAACCCAGACATGGACGACCTGCTTTCCGTGTAGCCTCAGACGGTTGGCCAAAAAGGACAATCTTCGGTAATCTGTCATCCTTCATCCGTAGAACGTGGCCTAGCCATCTCAACCTTTCTTTCATTATAGCCCTAGAAAGCGGGATTGAACCACATTTTTCGTACAGCCTACTGTTTGAAATACGGTCAGTCAGCCGGGTACCCAGAACAATCCGGTAATAGATACATTGTTTTTAAATTAGTTTTTAATAATGTGGTTGGAATTAGTCGATTTTGGGGGGGGGCTGATTTTGAATGTTTTGTTTTTCTCATTATACAAAGGAACTGTTAGTTTAATTTTTAAACATTTTTTGACTCAAATTTTTTTCATTCCCATTGCTAATTTTTTATGAATGAACCAACCAGGTACTACAAGGGGGGAATTGTTTGGAGGTGCATCTGTTGGGTACAGGGATTCCCCTCTCCAAGCTTTTGAATAATGTGTGTCGAGGCCGAAGTCCTCGACCGAGTCCGTTGATTTTTGAATTAAAATAGTATAGTTTTGTTGAGGTTCTTTCAGGTTTTTCACTGTTAATCCTGCTCGGATTTGCAAATATATTAGAAAATCATCCAATGTATTTGCTAGTGGTAAATATATTGGAAAGTTGTCCAATATATTTGATAGTTGGGAAATATATTGGATATACGTCGGGAGAGTGGCAAATATATTTTCCAGAATTTTCAGAATATTTTTGGTAAGGAACGGGATTCCAAACTTAGAATGAGTGACGGTTCAGACGCCAAGGCAGTGCATGCTAATTTCTGAAGTTGACACTAGTTTTAAAATAGCGTGAATTTCTTACGCAAAATATCTAACAGTTTTAATTTAATTTGCTTATTTAACTTCAGAACTACTGAGAGTCAAGATTGTAATTTGCTATGGGGCAGGGGGCAAATGCCCTCTCCAGACCCAAGTTTGCCCCCCCAGACCTCAGTTTACTCCTCCTGCTGATATTTAGTGTCTGCAAAAATCTTTTCAAAATAAGATAAGCCTGCATAATTTAAGTATCCTAGAAAAAAGTCAGTTTTCTTTAGTATATCTTCGCTTTTATGATAAAATATGGATCATTTTTCAGTTTTCATTGTCATTTTCACTTTATTCGTGAAAATTTCCTCCAATTTTACCCCTCCCCCAGATTTCGACAAAAATACGCCACTGCTGAGGGTTTACTGCTTTTACTTGCCATGGCTTTGCTGCTAATGCTAAATAACAAAGAAAAGAAAAATTTCGATCGGCAGCTCGATATATAAGGGATGCGTGCAGAAGAAGGGCCTTGAGGTCCAGCTATACCGAAAAAATCATAAATCTTCCTAATTTCTAAGTATTTCTTTTTCAGCTATTAAGAACGTCTTATTATTGTTGTTCATTCCTCCCCCTCCCTCCAAAAAGTCCTGCTTACGTTACTGCAGCATGCTGTTGTGTTGAAATTAGTGTTTGGGAGACTAAAAAAAGTTTCTTTTCAGACTAAGAAGTTTTAATAGCCATAATAACTGCACCCTCTAAGGTGAACACTCCTCAAACTCACTGCTAGATAAACACCTGTGAAAATACTAAAAATTAAAGCATGATAGAACACTGTTTCAAATGACTCGTCTCCACAGGGTTTGCCGACATACCCAATTTAACCTTTGCTTTACTATAACCAATAAAGCCGCAATTTTCTTTTTACAAAGTTCGGCGGAAACAATTTCCATATCGGGTTTCAGGATTAAAACTTGTCAGTAAAAACTATTACACAAAACAGGAGATGTACGTTAGATAGCATAAAATAGGTGCGCAACTTCCTGTGGACAAAGTCGTATCTAAATCATTTTCCTAGCCTAAAATAGTGCCTTTTTTAAGGCCAGTCCATATATTAAATTCCAAACCCTACTTACCATTTTCCAGCAATAAGGAATTACATCCTGTTTAATTTATGAACTGTAATACGATAGCCACAGTTTCTCGGTTGGTCAGAAAAAGCCTTCTGAATACTTATGGACAAAATAAACTTTCATTTATCAAATAATAGATTTCAACTAAATACGAATACAATACAAAAATAACTTGAGAAAATGACCTAGTTGGTATCAATCAAAACTGAGTTGTTGATCATTTGACTAAGTGCCACTTAGCTCTTGTTAAGCTCAGCTCCCATTTTATCCAATTTTACCCAAAATAACCCCTTTCCCTTAAAGGACACTTTTTTCAAGCCAAACTCGTCATCGAGACCTCAACTTTATACTTCTCAGTCACATTCAAGCCAACCCCATTTATTGCAACCTTCATTGAGTTCAACAACATTCAACTGGACCCTCATTCAGCTCAACACCTATATTATACAGCCAAATACAACCCAACCTTAATTCAGAATCTTTATACTGGATTAAATTTGTTAGTCTAGTCAACTCTGATCCGTTCATAAAATATCTTCTAAAACCGCTGGTGGATCCAGGGGGACCCTGCCCCCCAAAGATTTTTTATGGTGCCCCTTTTCCCAGTTTTTTTCTTTTTTCGCTTTTTTTAGAATAAATTTGGTCAATTATTGGCACCTTTGTCGCATTGCCCCCCCCCCATTTGTTCATTGGTTCCCTTTTCACATTGCCCCCCTCCGAGATTTTGCTCTAGATCCGTCCCTGTCTGAAACTGATTTGTCAAAAGTGCTATGTTTATACAATAGTGACGTCTATCCGTTGAAATAGGGGGGGGGGCAGATCTGTGGTAGGGATTTATTCCTTTTTTATTATTTTGTAATTGGAAATGCTAAGAAAATATTTTAAAAATCTAGCGAGGGGGGAAATATTCCCTCAGGCTTAAGCATAGTCAGCATAGTTCAGTCAGCAGTAGTCGGCATAAAAATATTGTACTATTTTCAAAACAACTTGATGAAGAAAGATTTGTACTTCAGCTGTTTTCATTGTACAACCAACACAGGTTTTTGATCTACAAATTTTATTAAATGAAAGAAATAAGTTTTTGTATTTGAAAATAACGGGTAATCTAAAACGAGCAGAAATAATTCAGTAAATGAGGGGAATGCCCTTCCCCAATCTAAAAGTTCTAAAAAGTTCTTTAAAAATACTTAGCCTATCATTGAAGTTCAACGGCACTTGTGTTTAAGCAGTCTTTCTTCTAGAATTGTGACAAAAAGTTAAACTATAGAGCAAAGGACGAGGGCTGAGGAAGGGGTTACTGAATATATGATTCCCCCCTCAACCATTCAGATTTTAAATTTGTAATTGCTTGAATCCACTCATACTTAGCATCTACATACCAAGCATCAGTTTTAAATTTAATGTTTTATTTGTAGATTCATTTGTTATGCGTGAAAACTAATATAGCAACCCTTTACGTCTTTATTTATTAAATAAAAAGTTTTTTTTCAACAGAAAGTAAGGAGCAACATTAAGACATTAAAACTAGAGACGAACAGAAATTATTACTAATATGAGGGGGTTTGTATCCTCGTCAATACCTCGCTCTTTACGCTAAAATTCGAATTTTGTTCCAATTCATTAGGAATGATCCCTGAATCACAAGGGTCGTTTAATTAGAATAAATAACGTTTTTGAAAGTACTAAAACAAAATTTAACGTAAAGAACGAGCTATTGAAGAGGGGGTACACCCCTGGTACACATAATAATATTCTGTTCATTTTAATATTTAATGTTGGAAAATCTCGTTTTTAATTTAATTTCTGATCTTTTTTTAATCAGTGCTGGGAAATGCAGTCCCCCTTCATAGAAAAATCATCTTCACCCATGAAAAATTCTTCCAAGGAAATATCCTCCCACATATCCCCCTCCCATGACCTCCGCCCACCAGAAAAAATCCCCCGGATAACGTCTGTATACTTCCCAATAATAATACTACGTGTAAACAATGGGCAAAGTTCATAATTTGCAGCCCTTCCTACGGGGACTATGGGGGATTAAGTTATCCTGAAAGACATAGTTATTAGATTTTTCGACTATGCTAAACAAAATGGCTAATTCAAAATTTGGATACAGTGACTTGAAAAAATAAGGGTAGGAGGAACCCAAGTTGCGCTCCAATTTTTTTTTTTTTTGTTCAAATAAAAAAGATACTAGAAGTTTTATTTTCCATCCGAATGAGTCCTCTCATGATGTTTTAGAATCACCGGGTTGATACGGTCACCCTTGGGGGGGGGGAAACAAAATTCCACATCTTTATAGATAGGAGCTTGAAACCTCTACAGTAGTGTTCTCTGATATGCTGTATCTGATTGTATGATTTTCATTGAATTTATATCGTTTTTAGGAGATGTTTCCCCCTTGTTTCGAAAACAAAGCAAATTTTCTCAGACTCGTAACTTTTGATAGGTAAGGTTAAACTTCATTCTATTATATATTTGAAATCGAAATAAAAATCCAATTCTTTTGATGTATATGTTGGTATCAAAATTCCGCTTTTTAAGAGTTTTGGATACTATTGAGCCGATTTACTCCTTACTTACAGCTCGTTACCACGAACTCTTTGACGCAGCTCGTTCACAGGCATTCGAAGTCACTGGGTCGGAAAAAGGAGTAAACCTGCAAAAAGTTTCTAAGCAAAGCTTCCAGAAAGATAAGTAATCAGAGACTTACAATTTTGTTTACGTTTGCGACATTAGGGGGGGGGATGTGGGAAAAAAACAAAAAGCAAATCGCTAAGACAAAAAATTGAATTAATTTTTATGTACACAACGGTGCATGTATACAAAATGCAGCAAAATTGCATTGCTGTTCAAATCGATTCAGGTCAATCAAACAGTTCGTAGTAACGAACTGTAGTAAGGAGCGACCCGGCTCAATAATAAAAGAAACTGTATAAAACCGAATTTTGATACTAACAGATACATCAAAAGAATCGGATTCTTGTGATTATTTTGAATATGTAAGTTTCATCAAGTTTAGTTTTACCCCTCAAAAGTTACGGGCCTGAGAAAATTTGTCTTATGTTGGAAAATAGGGGAAAACACCCCCTGAAAGTTATATAATCTTAACGAAAATCACACCATCGCATTCAGTGTATCAGAGAGCCCTACTATAGAAATTTCAAGCTCCTATCTAGAAAAATGTGGAACTTCGTATTTCTTGCCAGAAGACCGATTATGGGTGCGTTTTTATGGCACTTGGTATTAACCAAGTGACATATAGCAATCGCAAATTCTGTCGATCTGTCTGTCGGTCCCGGTTTTGCTACTTTAGGCATTCCAGGTAAGCTAGGACGATAAAATTTGGCAGGCTTATCAGGGACCGGACCAGATTAAAGTAGAAACAGTCGTTTCCCCGATTTGACCATCTCGGAGGGAGTGGGGGGCCGGTTAATTCGGAAAAAATAGAAAAAATCAAGTATTTTTAACTTACGAACAGTTCATCAGATCTTAATGACATTTGACGTTTGGAAGGATATCGTGTCTTAAAGCTGTTATTTTGAATCCCGACTGGATCTGGTGGTACTGGGGGAGATGGGAGGGGGAAACCTAAAATCTTGGAAAACACTTAGAGTGGAGGGATCGGCATGAAACTTGGTGGGAAAAACAAGCACAAGTCCTAGATACATGATTACCATAGCCAGAACGGATCCGCTCTCTTTGGGGTAGTTGGGGAGGGGGGTTGATTCTGAAAAATTAGAAAAAATGAGGTATTTTTAACTTACTAACGGGTCATCGGATCTCATTGAAATTTCACATTTAGAAGGATATCGTGTCTCAAAGCTCTTATTTTAAATATTGACCGGATCCAGCGTCATTGGGGTGGGGGGAGTTGGGGGGGATGGACTGGAAATCTTAGAAAATACTTAAGCGGAGATATCTGGATGAAACTGGATGGGAAGAATAAGAACGTGTCTAAGATACGTGACTGACATAACCGGACTGAATCTGCTCTCTTTGGTGGAGTTGGGGGGGGGGGGTAATTCGGAAAAATGAGGTATTTGAAACCTACGAAAGGGTGGCCAAATCTTAATGAAATTTGAAATTTAGAAAGATCTTGTGCTTTAAAGTTCTAATTTTAAATTCCGACGAGATCCTGTGATATTAGGGGGAGTTGGAGTGGGAAACCGGAATTCTTGGAAAACGTAAAAATTGGGGTATTTTTATCTTACGAATAGGTGGTCGGATCTTAATGAAACTTGATACATATAGAAGAATCTCATGTCTCAGATGCTCCATTTTCGACTCGAATTGGATCTGGGGACATAGAGGGTTGGAGGAGGGAAACAGAAATCTTGGAAAATCCTGAGAGTGAAGAGATCGGGATGAAAATTGATGAGAAGAATAAGCACAATTTCTAGATACGTGATTGACATAATTGGAACGGATGCGTTCTCTTTGGAGGAGCTGGGGGGGGGTGTTAATTTGGAGAATTAGAAAAATTGAGGTATTTTTCACTTAAGAATGGGTGACCAGATCTTAATGAAATTTGATATTTAGAAGGAATTCATGTCTCAGAGCTCTTATTTCTAATCCCGACCAGATCTGTTGACATTGGGGGGAGTTGGAGGGGGAAATTTTGGTAACGCTTTGTGTGGAGGAATCGGGATGAAGCTTGGTGGATATAATAAGCAAATGTCCTTGATATGTGATTGATGTAACCGTACTGGATTCTCTCTCTGTGGGGAAGTTGGAGGGAGGGGTTCAGTGATTTGGCGAGTTTGGTGCTTCTGGGCATGCTAGGACGATGAAAATTGGTAGGCGCGTCAGGGAGCTGCACAAATTGACTTGATAAAGTCGTTTTCCCAGATTCGACCATCTGGGGGGCGAAAGGGAGAGAAAAAATTAGAAAAAATTAGGTATTTATAACTTACAAGTGGCTGATCGGATCTTAATGAATTTTGATATTTAGAAGGAGATCGTGACTCAGAGCTCTTATTTTAAGTCCTGATCGTTATTAAGCCTCTGATTTTCCTTTTAAATCAATGTATTGATTCTTAGAATTTTGTTACAGCTCATACAATATGAGCTTTTGGCTATTAGCTCTTCTTGCTTCGTCACAAGTGCCATATGAGCTCTTAGCTCTTGTTGTTTGTTTGTTTGCTTGTTTTTGTTGTTATTTTTCCCAGGGTTACCGTATCGACCAAGTGGTCCTATAGTTTCGCAAGATGGCTCATTATAACGGAAATTAAAAGTTATAGTTCTCTTTTTAAGTGACCGAAAAATTGGAGGGCACATAGGCCCCCTCCCACACTCAATTTTTTCGAGAGCCAACATATCAAAATTTTGAGACAGCTATTTTGTTCAGCATAGTTGAAAAACATAATAAATATGTCTTTGGGGCTGACTTACTCCACCAGAGTTCCCGGGGAAGGGGCTGGAAATTACAAACTTTGACCTATGTTTACGTAAAGTAATGGTTATTGGGAAGTGTACAGACATTTTTAGGGCGATTTTTTGGTTGACTAGGGGGGTTGAGGGGAGGGGGCCACGTGAGAGGATCTTCCCTTGGAGGAATTTGTCATGGGGGAAGAGAAATTCCATGAAGAGGCGCAGGATTTTCTAGCATTATTTAAAAAAAAAAAAAATAAATAGGAAAGAGTTTTTTTCAACTGAAAGTAAGGAGCAACATTAAAACTTAAAACAAACAGAGATTATTACGCATATGAAGGGTTCATCTCCTCCAAAATACCTCGCTCTTTACACTAAAGTATTTTTAGTAATTCAACTATTTTTTCTAAGGCCTTTGAGAATCAGGGGTCATTCTTAAAGAATTGGGACAAATTTAAAGCTTTAGTGTAAAGAGCGAGGTACTAACGAGAAGGCAAACCCCCTCATATAAATAACAAAAATATAAAAATATAGAAGTTCGTTACGCAAGTTATTTCGTAAGCTACGTATATTTTTTACTAAGAAAAACGTTCGTTAAAAAATAAAAATAATCTAGCTGCCTTTTTAAGTAACCAAAAAATTGTAGGGCAACCAGGCCACCTCCCACACCCCTTTTTCTCAAAATTTTCCGATCAAAACTAAGAGAAAGCCATTTAGCAAAAAAAATTCGCAAATTTTGTTTTAATTATTCATGTGTGAAGATCCAAAATCAAACCTCCATTAATTCAAAAACATTCAGAAATTAAGTAAAAACAAGTTTTTTTTAACTGAAAGTAAGGAGCGACATTAAAACTTAAAACGAACAGAAATTACCCCGTGTATGAAAGGGGCTGTTCCCTCCTCAATGGTCTGCTCTTTACGAAAAAGTTTTCTGCTGTTTTAAAAAGTAGAGTTTAGAGAAAGAGTCAAACTTTAGCGTAAAGAGCGGGGCGTTGAGGATCGCTCGATGAGAAGAGTTTCCTTTGATCCGGTATTTGTGATTAGGGTGGGGACTTCAACTCCCAACCATATCAGAATCTGATCAGCTTAATTTACATCTCTCCCAGAAACTATACAACTCAAAATTGCGAAACGAATTCCGAATGATAGAAGACAGACATTGTTCAAAGCCTGTTCAAGAAAGACATTAGTATTTTAAGAAAGTATCCTCTTCCCTTCAAGTGAATTTTTTGGCGTGCCCAGTGACGGATCCAGGGGGGCTGCCCCCAAGTTTTTTTAGCGCTCTTTTTTCTCTGTTTTCTTTCACTCTTTTTAAGAATAAATTTGCCAATTTAGTCCATTATTGGCACCTTTGTCACATTGGCCCCGACAAGATCTGCTCAATGGCGCCCTTGTCACATTGCCCCCCAAGATTTTGCTCTAAATCCACCCCTGGGTGTACTCGAATGTTATAACCACATCTGATATTCATACTACATCGTTATAATTAACTCTTTAAAAGCGGGTCCGTGTCTATTCCCCCATAAAGTTGGGTTTTTACCGACGTCTCCAAATCCCCTGATTTTGTTCAAGCAAACTGAGACAAAGGCTCAAGGAGTCCTGTTTAGATTATGTTAACATGGGAATAAACGGTACGTATTTTATTTAGGGTGAACCATAAATAAATCAAATCAGGCCAATAAATAATCCATAATCCTTACCTTAGACCTTAGATCCTCCAGAGCCAGGGGTGGCTCATAGGGCGTCTACGAAACCTCGCCAGACATCTCGGAGCTGAGCTGCAGCCGTGACGTCCTCCCACTGTGGTTGAAGAGACAACTCCGCATTTCTCAGGTCTCGTTCGTACTGTCGTCGTAAGGTGTGTCTTGGTCGACCTCTTTTTCGCATCTCCTCGGGACGCCAATCATATACTGTATTCGGGAGTCGATCCTATGGCATACGGAGGACGTGGCCAAGGTATGTCCATCTCCTACGTTTCAGAAGGTCAGTAACTAATGGCTGACCGGTTCGTCGGCGACCTTCTATGTTGGTGACCTTTTCCTGCCACGATATGTTCAGGATTCTCCTAAGGCACATTTTTTCAAAGACTAGGACACGTTTCTCTAGCTGGGTGTTTAGTTTCCAACATTCACTAGCATAGAGGAGGATGGACATCACATTGCTATTCAGGAGGCGGAGCTTCAAGCGCATAGAGCATTTACTACTGCGCCAGACTGGTTTCACTTGCTAAAAGCCGATGTCGCTTGTCCAATTTTCCTCTTGATTTCGTTGGCTATTTCACCATCGTATTCGATCCAACTCCCGAGATATTTAAATTCCTTGACCTGCTCAATAGTTTTATTTTTGCATTTTAATATGAGTGGGGAGTCAGATGTGGCCATACTCTTTGTTTTACTGACATTTACTGCAAGTCCCATTTTCTCGGGCTTTTCGTCTATGGCGTCGAGTAGCAGCTGCAGTCGCAGTTTTGCTTCTTCAAGAAGAACAACGTCATCTGCGAAGTCCAGATCAGAGATCTATCGGCTGCTAATCTTCACTCCAATGCCTGAAGACTGCCGTAGAATATAGTCCATTACAATGACAAACAGAAACGGGGATGGGACACACCCTTGTTTGACGCCAGACATTATCTTGAAGAAACGCGTGTCCCCATTTTCTGTGCGTATACAGCATTCACTATCCTCATATAGTGCGATTATCATTTTGACTAGTTTATCAGGTACTCCGTAATATTTTAAAATCTTCCATAAAGTGTGTCGGTTAACAGAATCGAACGCCTTTTCAAAATCAATGAAGAGCAGGTACTGCTTTTTGTTCCATTCTCTGGACTCTTCTACCATCAGTCTAAGAATGAAAATAAGATCAGAGCAAGACCTACCAGGTCGGAACCCATGTTGCTCTTCCCTGAGATGTGAGTCTAGGGCTGCTCTTAGGCGTTGTAGTATTACTGAGGCTAGTATTTTACTAGGCACAGACGTCAAATTGATGCCACTCCAATTGTCATAAATTTGTGCATCGCCTTTCTTGAAGAGTTTGACCAGTATACCTCTGGTCCAATCTTTTGGGACTTTTTCGCTGTTCCAGATGGCCACTAGAAGAGCAGTCCATACGAATATGCAGGCTCGAAGGGACGCTTTCAGCATCTCTGCCGCGATCCCATCGACTCCAGGTGCACGTCCATTTTTCAGCTTTTTGTCAGCTATCGTCACTTCTTCCGTGCTGGGTGGGTCAGCACTTACGTCAATTTGTAAAAATGGCGTATCCGGTACTGTTTCTGGATCATCAGGTCTGGGCCTATTTAAGACTTTCTAGAAATGTGAGGCCCATCTCTCGTAAGCTTTCTGTGGATCCGAAATAACGTCTCCATTTTCATCTTTTACAAGGGGTGTACGATTTGTTTTCTTTCCAACTATCTCGTTTGTTAGTCGATAAACCATTTTTGAGTCTCCTTTCTTTGCAGCTTCTTCTGCAAGCGCTGCTTTTCTCTCAATGGCAATTCTGTTGTCTTTCCTGGCACTTCTTTTCACCGCTTTATCCTCTTCTTTGTAGCGGAGCTGTAATTGGGCTTTTTGCTCTGGGCTCGACGTATTCAGGATAAGCGTTCGGGTCTCCTTGCGTTTACTGATGTATTTCCAGGTGTCATCCGATATCCATTCTTCTTTCTTTCTTTTCTTGAAGCCAAGGTTGGCCTTTGCAACGTCATGGTACACACTCTTGACTGAGGTCCATGTATTTTCAATATCAAAGTCATTGGTTTCGTTGAGCAGATTTAGCGCTTCAAGTCCGTTATGTAGAAATATGCAGAAGTTTTTGCGGATGTCAGGATCTTTCAGCTTATCGGTGTCAAATTGTTTATGTGTTGCAGTGTTAGTTTTCCGCTTCTGAGCTTTCATTTTGATTCTTACTTCGGCTATCATCAGGATGTGATCTGAATTAACATCCGCTCCTCGAAAACCCCTCACGTCAGATAGGCTACTTCTCCAGCGTCTTGACATGAGGAAATGGTCAATTTGATTCTTCGTTCGGCCGTCGGGGGACACCCATGTGTACTTGTGAATCGTTTTATGGTCGAACATACTACCACCTATTATCAAATCGTTGCTTAGCGCATAATCGATTAGGAGTGTGCCATTCTCATTTATCTCTCCCATGCCATGTGGGCCCAGAACTTCAGGGTAGTAATGGCGGTCTGCACCAACTTTAGCATTTAGATCGCCAACCACGCAGAGTACATCATGCCTGGGAACGTCTTTGGTGACCGAGTGTAGCATGTTATAGAAAGCATCTTTCTCCTCTTCATCAGCTTCGTTAGTTGGAGCGTAGCATGCGATGATGGTCATTTTTGTGTGATTTGATACGAAGCGAGCTGTCTTTATACGTTCGTTAACTGGGTTCCAGTTTGTCATTGCTTTGTGTGCAAGTGGCGACATCAGAAGTCCTACACCAGCGCGGTGGACGGAAGGGTGACCACTAAATGCCATGACATATCCATCACCGAACTTCTCTAATCCATTTCCAGTCCACCTTATTTCACTGAGAACGAGTGTATCGATGAGGTATTGTCTCATCTCTTTAAGAACTTGCTCTGTCTTGGATATCTGGTTCATCGTTCTCGCGTTCCAGAAACCCATCTTTAGATTCTGTTTCGCAGTCAAAAATCGGTTCCGGGGGCATGCAGGGGTCGTTATCTGGGGAGATGATGTATCCGAGGCTGTTGTAGACGTTTCAGTTGCAGTTGTTTTTCCCCTGAGGGTTGCCCCTCAAGGTCCTGGGTGTGGGTTGCAAGCCCACAGCCCAACCCTCCTCATTTGCGGACTTGGGACCGTCATGCTCCCCCGACCTCTGTGGGCAAGGATCCTTACATGGTTGAGTTAACCATAATATTGTATATCAATATAGTCAATATATTATTGTTATTATAGTTAATATATATTGGATTCAGGATAACAGTCTTAAACAGTTTTGATTTTCAAAAGCTCAGTTAAAATAAAGATCTAAAATATGTATACTTAACTAAACTTTTGTCTTCAACGGTGTCCTGTCAGGAGGGGGACGGTCCCTTAGAAATACAAAATATAATATTTTAAATTAAAAATAAAAAAATCAACCACGTAAATTTTTTTTTTTTTTAATTCTTCTTTTTAAGAATTAAGGAACATTCCCTGCCCCCTGCATCACACGAATAGTCGCTCCTGCTACTGTTCCAGATGTATAAGTAGTAGTTGTTCTCCAGTTGCCTAAATGTAATCGACTTTTGTTTTCGTTTCTTGTGTATAGCACCAAATTTTATGTCAATAAACGGGTCTGTTTTCTTTGATGTAATAAATCAGTTTTATAATTACGCTATAGATTTATTGTAAATCGTGGAAACCCCTTACGAAGGTTACGGGTATCAATAAGCGCCGGGCTTAGCGCGCCTAAAGGTGAACTGTAATTAAATTTCAATATTACTTTCGCCATTTAGTTTGTTTTCTGATCTCGTATTAAAATGATGAAGCTAATTGGACTTCTACTTTTTCTACGGTTAGCGCTATCTTCAGGTATGTCAATATATATCCACAAGGAACATTGTCTAAGAATTATGTGATTAAAGCTATTATTCCAGGCGCTTAGGCAGGAAGGGGAGCTTCGGATATAGGTGCTCTTGAAACATTAAAATTCATGAATATAGCTTTTGTATCATATAATTTGCCTTTATTTTTTTAATTAACCCTTCTCATTTCTAATTTCTGCATGACAATTCAACTTCTTAAGTTGATGTTGATAAAAAAAAAACTTCCTAAACCCTCGCCCCCCGGGCTTTGCTTGTGCAAAGTGATGTAAGAACACTCTGGTTTTATCTCTTCATCATCTGGGATGCTAATTTGGAGGAGAATTACCCCATAGGCCTTGGAAATGTCAATTGGCATTTCTACGAAAGAAAAAACAGTCAAACTTTAGCGTACAAGGCAAGGTATCGAAGAGAGGGGCACCCCCTTCACATATGAAATAATTTCTGTTTGTTTTGAGTTTTAATGCTACTCCTTACTTTTAGTTGAAAAAATTATTTTTTATTTAATTTCTGATCGTAGATCGGTTTTCAAATAATGCCGGTAAATCTGGCTCACATCCATAAAAAATTCCCTCCTTTCACGGGAAACTTTTTTTTGTCCCGCGCAAGATACCCCCCCCCCCGAAAAAAATCCCTCTGGCAATTCGATCCTCGCTGAAAATTCCCTCAGACCACATCCACCCCAGAAATTTTCCCCGTAGAAAATACCCTTCTCAGCAGAAAATGCCTCC
Organism: Artemia franciscana; assembly: GCF_032884065.1. Classification (NCBI taxonomy): domain Eukaryota; kingdom Metazoa; phylum Arthropoda; class Branchiopoda; order Anostraca; family Artemiidae; genus Artemia; species Artemia franciscana. Next base: position 7,415,716 of record NC_088880.1, on the reverse strand, counting down.
CTCGAAAAATACCTGTATACTTCTCAGTAGCAAATACTACATGTAAACAATGGGCAAAGTTCATAGCTTGTTGCCTTTCCCCCGGGGTTGGGGGGCAAGTCATCCTCAAGGACATAGTAAATGGATCTTTCGATTATGCTGAGCAAAATGACTTATGTTAATATGTTTATATCGGACGACTTTGTGGAAAAAGAACCATGGGAAGGGGGCTAGCTGTCCCTCAATATTATTGACCACTTAAAGAAGGCACTGCGGTCAAATTAACCATCCCCCCACTCCCCCCGCCAGATGGTCAAATCGGGGAAACGACTATTTCTAATTTAATCTGGCCTGGTCCCTGATATGCCTGTCAAATTTCATCGTCCTAGTTTATCTAGAAGTGCCCAGACTAGCAAAACCGGGATAGACCGACAAAATTTGCGATTTTACCAAGTGCTATTTGTCACTTGGTAAATACTAAGTACCATAAAAACTGAGTCAATACAAAAAATTCCCTGATTAATAATGTTTACAAATGCAGGAATGAAACTCTTCCTGTGTCTCTCGTGGATTGGCGGGAGAGGCTGAAGGGTGGGGACTTTCTAGGAGTTGGGTCTTTGAGGTCGGGACCTTAAATTGAAGGTCGGGGGGAATAAATCTCGGAACCAGGGGTTTGTCATGGCTTTATTGCCAAACCGGGTACACAGGAGGTTCTTCTCTCTGATAGGGTAGTGAGCTGGAAATGCTTAAGAAGAAAGTGACATAGGAGTTTACCTTGACCATAGATAATTCTTAATGCTTGCTTCTGGACTGACTCTATTGAATGTTAGTAACGTGGACCTCCCACTTCAGATCGCTCTTTGTTTAATAGCTAAGAGGTTACTCTTTGTTTATTAGCAGAAAAGGCGGTCCTATATGTTCTAGGTCGCCTATTCAGCTAGGAACTTTCAGGGATCGTTCGATAGGCCGATATATCAAAACTTTGTTACCGCAATGCCCTGAAAATGATAGCTGATTAACTGAAAAGACGCTATGTATGTCCGACATTCCTCATGACCTGCTACATTTCTCATCTATTGTGTATCTATTATACTGCTTAAAAACACAGCCACTAAATACAAAACAGCAACTATATAAAATATTGGCCCTCGGGCCAATGGCTATAAGCTATATAAGATGCGAACTGTTAGCATGTAAGTTTCTAATGGAGGGAACTCGTTCGATTGGAAATTAAAAGACTTAGTTCCCTAAGTCAAAAGTGATGGAAAGTGGGAGGTAACCAGTCCCCCCTTACACCCTTTTTTCCTCAAATGGATCCATTCAAAATTTTGAAGTAGCCGTTTTGTTAAAAATAGTCCAAAAGTCAAACAACCAGTAATTAGGGTTGAAAAAAAACTCCCACACTCCCTGCGCAAGGACTGTAACTTAAGCAAGTTGCCTATTGTTATCATATAAAGCTTTTGTGGGAGGGGTGGTGGTATAAACTTTAGAGATGGGTCCTTCGATCGGAAAATTGAAAAATCTAGCTCTTTTTTAAGAGTCAAAAGTGATCAGTGGGCTTCCGGCTCCATCCCCTTTTCCCCCAATGCATCCTGTCAATATTTAAAGATTATGATTTTGTTCAAAATAGTCCAAAGGGCTATATAACTTTGCGTCCGGGGTTAAGGCCCTTAGCTCCTTGCCAGGGGCCCTTCTCATCATCAAATCATACTGACTGACAGCCATAGCTTAATTCCTTAATTCCGAGTCAAACAAGGCACAACATAGCTACATCGTTAACGCTACCTACTATTCATGTCTGATGAAATTGGAGCTGACAAATCCTCCCCCCCCCGAGAAAATTCCTCCAAACCTTCCTCCTGCACCCAATGAAAACTCCATTCACATACGAAATTTAGCAGCCAAAGAGAAAATATTGATCACATGGAAGTAAAGAGCAACAATAAACCTAATTTGAGCAAAATTGATTTTGTATTTGCTGAACATATACGGCAAAAATTCTACTGTTTTTAGCGTTTAATGTTACCCTTTACTTTCATTTGATAGTAATTGTTACTCTTTGTTTAATAGCACAATGGCGGTCTTATTTGTTCTTGATCGTGTCTTCAGCAAGGGACATTCAGAGATCGTTCGACAGGCCGAGATATCGGAATTTTGTAATCGTTTTTCTCTGGAAAAGACACGCGTAGCTGATTAAATCAAAAGACGCTATGTGTGTCCACCATTTCACATGAACTGCTTGGGAGATAATAAAAATAAAGGCAGAATCACTCTTATCGGTAAAACTTGACTAGCCTTGTTTATTATTATATTTTACTTTAAATAACCTTTAATTTACTTAAATTTAAATTTGACAGAAACTCCTTATTCCAAATAAGCAAGCAGTAGTTTAAGTAAACAAAGAATTAAAAAGCAAAGAAAAGAAATTTGAGAATGGGTTTTTGTAATGCCAACAAAAATACTGGAAGAAGCAAGACGAATGTAATGGGAGGATAACCGCTTCCCTCCTTGAGCACTATAGGGGAAAGGGGGCTAGTAGCCCTCTAATCTGTTTGGTAACATAAAAAGGGTATTAGTACATTTAATTTCCATTCGAATAAGCCCTTTCCGGATCTCTTAGGTCTAAATAAAAAAAAAACTAGTTAAAAAAAAAAACATTAAAACTTAAAACGAACAGAAATTACTCCGTATATGAAATGGGTTGTTCCCTCCGCAGTCCCTCGCTCTTTACGCTAAAGTTTTTAATTGTTTTAAAAAGTAGAATTGTGGCAAAGAGTCGAACTTTAGCGTAAAGAGCGAGGGACTGCGGAGGGAACAACCCATTTCATATACGGAGTAATTTCTGTTCGTTTTAAGTTTTAATGTCGCTCCTTACTTTCAGTTAAAAAAACAAGTTTTTTTTTATTTAATTTCTGAACGTTTTTGAATTAATGCATGTTTGATTTTGGCTCTCCGCACATAAATTATTGAAATGAAATTAGTATATTAATTTTTTTTTGGATAAATGGCTTTCTCTTAGTTTTGATGAGACGATTTTGAGAAATAAGGGGTGGGGAAGGAGGCCTAGCTGCCCTCCAATTTTTCGGTTACTTAAAAAGGCTACTAGAACTTTTATTTTTCAACGAACGTTTTTATTAGTAAAAAATATACGTAACTTAAGAATTAGCTTACGTAACAAACTTTTATATTCTTATATTTTTATTATGTGTACGAGGGGGTTTGTACCCTCGTTAATACCTCGCTGTTCACACTAAATCGTAAGTTTTGTCCCAATTCTTTAAGAATGACCCCTGAATCAAAAAGGCTGTAGAATAAATAGTTGAAATTACTAAAAATATTTTAGCATAAAGAGCGAGGAATTTATCTCCTCCTAAATACCTCGCTCTTTATGCTGAAGTATTTTTAGAACCCCTCATATGCGTAATAATCTCTGTTTGTTTTAAATTTCAATGCTATTCCTTACTTTCATTTGAAAAAACGTTTTCATGTTTATTTTTTCATTGTTTTTTTTATAGTAATGCTAGAAAATCCTGCGCCCTTTTCATTGAATTTTTCTTCCCCCATGACATATTCCTCAAAGGAAAGATCCTCCCACAAAGCCCTCTCCCATCAACCCCACTCCCCAAACCAAAAAATCCCCATGAAAACGTCTGTACACTTCCCAATAACCATTACTATATGTAAACACTGGTCAAAGTTTGTAACTTGCAGCCCCTCCCCCAGGAATTGTGGAGGAGTAAGTCATTCCCAAAGACATAGTTATTATGGTTTTCGACTATGCGGAACAAAATGGCTATCTTAAAATTTTAATCTGTTGACTTTTGGAAAAAAATTAGCGTGGGAGGGGGCCTATTTGCCCTCCAATTTTTTTATCACTTAAAAAGGGCACTAGAACTTTTTATTTCCGTAAGAATGAGCCCTCTTGCGACACTCTAAGACCACCTGGTCGATACGATGACCCCTGGGGAAAAGAAAAAAACAACAACAAACAAACAAATAAACACGCACCCGTGATTTGTCTTCTGGCAAAAAATATGAAATTCCGCATTTTTTTAGATAGGAGCTTGAAATTTTTGCTATAGAGTTCTCTGATATGCCGAATGCGATAGTGTGATTTTCGTTAAGATTCTATGACTTTTAGGGGATGTTTCCCCCTTTTTTCCAAAATAGGGCAAATTTTCTCAGGCTCGTAACTTTTGATGACAAAGACTAAATGAATTGGAACTTATATATTTAGAATCAGCGTGAAAATTCGATTCTTTTGATGTATCTTTTAGCATCAAAATTCCGTTTTTTAGAGTTCCGTTTACTATTGAGCCGGGTCGCCCCTTACTACAGTTCTTTACCACGAACTGTTTGAAAAGAAAATAATTCGGTATTTCGGGGCTTCTGACATTATTACTCCTTTGCGGAAGTTAGGCTCAAAATTGAAAAAGGATTATATTTTTTCTCTGGGCCCCTTCCACCTCTTAGTTCATTTATTTTCCCGTTAGTTTTCACCTGTTTTCGCTTTATAGTTGTGTTATCTCTTAGCAGTTCTTTCGTTAGTTGAGTTATGGTTGTGGTATATATGTTTTATCGCTCGTATAGTTGTGTTATTTTCAAATTATACTCCATAATAGAGAGGCTCCGAACACCCAGCGTTGTATATTAAGCTCTGAATTTGACGTTTTTTTCTAACGTGACCAGATTCGTCCTGCGCCCTTTTCATTGAATTTTTTCCCCCATGGCATATTTCTCCAAGGAAAGATCCTCCCACATAGCCCCCTCCCTCAACCCTACCCCCAAAACCAAAAAAATCCCCCTGAAAACGTCTGTACAATTCCCAATAACATTATTATATGTAAAAACTGGTTGAAGTTTGTAACTTGCAGCCCCTCCCCCAGGAACTGTGGGGGAGTAAGTCACCCCCAAATACATAGTTATTATGATTTTCGACTATGTTGAACAAAATGGCTATCTCAAAATTTTGATCCGTTGACTTTGGGAAAAAAATGAGCGTGGGAGGGGGCCTAGATGCCCTCCAATTTTTTTGGTCACTTAAAAAGGGCACTAGAACTTTTCATTTCCGTTAGAATGAGCCCTCTTGCGACATTCTAGGACCACTTGGTCGATACGATGACCCCTGGGGAAAAGAAAAAAAAAAAAACAAAAAAAAAAACAAACAAATAAACACGCACCCGTGATTTGTCTTCTGGCAAAAAATGCAAAATTCCACATTTTTGTAGACAGGAGCTTGAAACTTCTACAGTAGGGTTCTCTGATACGCTGAATCTGATGGTGTCATTTTCGTTAAGATCCTACGACTTTTAGGGGGTGTTTCCTCCTATTTTCCTAAATAAGGCAAATATTCTTAGGCTCGTAACTTTTGATGGGTAAGACTAAACTTGATGAAACTTATATATTTAAAATCAGCATTAAAATGCGATTCTTTTGATGTAGCTATTGATATCAAAATTCAATTTTTTAGAGTTTTGGTTACTATTGAGCCGGATCGCTCCTTACTACAGTTCGTTACCACGAACTGTTTGATTGGTTCGACACGATGATACCTGGGGGAATAAAAAAAAAAGAAAGAAAAAAAACGCATCTGTGATGTTTCTTTGACAAAAAATGCGACCGAGAAAAAAAAATGCAAATTGAGCGATCCGGCTCAATAGTAAACGAAACTTTAAAAAATGGGATTTTCATACTAATAGATACATCAAAAGAATCGGATTTTTATGTTGATTTAAAATATATAAGTCTTATCGAATTTAGTCTTACTTATCAGAAGTTAAGAGCCTGAGAAAATTTGCCTTATTTTTGAAAATAGGGCAAAACAACCTTTAAAAGTCATAGAATCTTAATAAAAATTACACCATCGCATGCAGCGTATCAGAGAACCCTACTGTAGAATTTTCAAGCTCCTATCTACAAAAATGTGGAATTTCGTATTTTTTGCCAGAAGACCGATCGATCACGGGTGCGTGTTTATTTGTTTGTTGTTTTTTTTTCTTTTCCCCAGGGTTGATCGTATCGACCCAGTGGTCCTAGAATGTTGCAAGAGGGCTCATTCTAACGGAAATTAAAAGTTCTAGTGTCCTTTTTAAGTAATCAAAAATACTGGAGGGCACCTAGACCCCCTCCCACGCTCATTTTTCCTTAAGTCAACGGTTAAAATTCTGAGATGGCCATTTTGTTCAACATAGTCGAAAAACCTAATAACTATGTCTTTGGGGATGACCTACACCCTCACAGTCCCCGGGGAAGGGGCTACAAGTTACAAACTTTGACCAGTGTTTTCATATAGTAATGGTTATTGGGAAGTGTACAGACGTTTTCAGGGCAATTTTTTTCTTGGATAGGGAGGGTGGTTGAGGGGAATGGGTTACATGGGAGGATCTTTCCATGGAGGAATTTGCCATGGGAGGAAAGAATTTCCATGAAAGGGGCGCAGGGTTTTCTAATATTTTTTAAAAACAAAAACAATGAAAAGATAAATATGAAAAAGTTTTTTTCAACTGAAAGTTAGGAGCAGCATCAAAACAAAACGAACAGAAATTATTACGCATATGAGGAGTTCATGTCCTCCTAAATACCTGCTCCTTACACTAAAGTATTTTTAGTAATTTCAACCGTTTCTTCTACGGCCTTTGTGATTCAGGGGTCATTCTTAAAGAATTGGGAGACAATTTAAGCTTTAGGGTAAAGAGCAAGGTATTAAAGAGGAGGCAAACCACATCAAATACGTAATAAAAATATACGAATATAGGAGTTCGTTACAACAGCTAATTCGGAAGTTAGGTATGTTTTTTATTAATATAAACGTTCGTAAGAAATTAAAAGTTCTAGTTGCCTTTTTAAGTAACCACAAGATTGAAGGGCAACTAAGCCCCCTCCCCCACTTCTTTTTCTCAAAATCGTCCGATCAAAACTATACAAATTTCGGTCTAAGTGTTCATGTGCGGAGAGCCAAAATCAAAACACGCATTAATTCAAAAACGTTCAGAAAATAAGTAAAAAACAAGTTTGTTTTAACTCAAAGTAAGGAGTGACATTAAAACTTAAAACGAACAGAAATTGCTCCATATACGAAAGGGGCTGTTCCCTCCTCAACGCCCGCTCTTTACGCTTGTGAAGGGCTTGTGCAAGAACCATGTGAACGATAGATCTTATGAAAATAAGAGGGATGTAGAGAAAGTGGAGAAAGCATTAAAATATGAACCAAGGAGGAGTAAAGCGGAGACCATTGGTAAAATTTCCGAAGATCTGGAAGATCCAACTAGACGGTATAATACAACTAGACGGTGTAGTAAAATATATTACTGGCACGTTAATAAAATATGAGGGAGTAAACAATCTGGACTTGTCCCAGTTAAAGATAGCAACCGGAGCACAATTTTTAATAAGGAATAAATTAAAGAGAGATGGGCAGAACATTTTTATGTGTGCTAAACTGGGATAGAGTTACTGGAAGACATATAGAGGAAAATGAAAAAGTTTGTCACGCCTTGGATGTGAAGGAAGATTTGTTTTGCAAGGAAGAATCAGTGACAGTCCCTGCATAAAAAAGGTGATAAGAGTGAGTGTGGTAATTATAGAGGCATTAGCCCGGTTTCTATAGGTAGCAAAAATACCTAGTTTGATGATACTTCTTAGAATTGGAGATGTTGTATAAAAAATTTTAAGAGATGAACAGTGCGGTTTTAGGAAGGGTAGAGGATGTGTCGACCAAATTTTCACTCTCAGTTTTATAGATTATGAGCAAGCCTTCAATTCAGCTGATAGAAGAGCTTTAACGAAGGTCTTGTCCTCGTATGGTATACCATGCAAATACATTAAAGTGGTTAGTGCTATGGATGAGAACAACATTGCTGCGGTTGATGAAGGAACTGTGGTTAGTAGCTGGTGTCTTATTAAATCAGAAGTTAGGCAGGGCTTTTTTCTATCCCCAATTATATGCATCATTTTGGTTGACTTTGTCTTGAAACATGAAATAAAATGGCGAATAAAACCTTCCTGGACTTAGATAATGCTGATGATCTAAGCATCCTGGATGAAAGTGTCAGCAAAATGGATGAAGTTGTACAGGTTTTTTCGAGTCCAGGGCTAGAATAGGTTAAAAAAAATGTTAAGAAGAACAAGTCACTAAGGCTAGAAATAAGGAAGGATGAAAATGTGATATTGTGTAACAAAAGATCGGTCAAGTGAAAAACTTCACTTACCTTGTTTGTATTATTAGGAAACACGGTGGGTGCGGTGAAGACGTTGAAAGTGGAATAGCCAAGACTCAAGATATTTTTTCACAGTCATAAAAGTTCAAAAGAATAGGAAGATAAGTCTGTGAACAAAGATTAGAATATTGGAAGCTAATGTGAGGAAAGTCGTTAAATATGGTTGTGAAGCATGGGTGCTTCAAAAATGGAGGAAGATTAGTTGAATTTTTTCCAGGGAAAAAATCCAGAGAAAAGTGTACGAAAAGTGGTTCACTCCCGCTTTCTAGGGCTTTAATGTGGGAAAGGTTGAGATGGCTAGGGTGCGTTCTGTGGATGAAGTATGACAGATTGGAAAAGATTGTGCTCTTCGGGCCAACCCTCTAGGGCTAAACGGAAAGCAGGTTTTCCTTGGTTGGGGTGGGAGGATGTTGCCAGGAAAGATTTAAGGGAAATGTGAACTTCCCGGGAAGGTGTAAATGGGGTGGCTTTGAAGAGTTTGGGATGGAGGAGAAGTGTGCGTAGCTGTGCTAGCCTCCGCTGGTTTGGTGCTGTGTTGAGTTGTTAGTAGTAGTAGTAGTCCTTGGAAACCAACCAACCCCTCTTCTAGAATCTCTTTTTATATTAGGTCTCTTTGTTACTCCTTAGGATATCTGATCGACGTTTCCAGGCCATCATGATCGACGTTTCATGATCGACGTTTGCCATTTTGTACTTTCTCCGCGGCTGCTCAATTCGGCAAGTGGATGAATTTTCCAATGGAAGACTGTCTGCTGTGGGAGGGCAATTTTCTGTGGGGTAAACCTCTGAGGGGAGAATTTCTTGGGTGATTTTCCACAGAGAGAATTCTCCGGGGAGGAGGGGATTTTCTGCTGAGAAACCTTACGGAGGGGCTTTTCATAGGGGAATATACCTAGCACCGATGAAACTGTGGTGGAGACACTCATCTTATCAAAAATTACTTTTTCACATAATTACTCTTTTCTTGCTGTTCTTTTTTTTCTTATGTCTCCGTAAATATCGATTTCTCAGAGGTAAATATGGTTGGCATTTAAAGGGCCTTCAACTATTCAAACTAAAAAAATAGCTAGTCCGTATGTGCGATGATATACTTATGTAGTTACAGGGGTGTCGTTGGGGGGGGGGGAGTTATCCCGCACAATAATTCTGAAAAAAATATTATTCAGCCCATGTTCCTTGACTATCCGAATATAAATCCCTCTTGCCCTCCCCCAATAAAAATTCCGGAGATTCACCCCTGCGTAGTTAGTTAATGCGAGTATGCAATATTGCTTGCTAACCAAAAGGTTTCTCTTCGTAGACTTTGATAATCTGCAAAAATTAATTTTCTGGTTTGATTTTCATAAATTTGCAACATCCCTTAGGCTGAAAATCCTCTGTCTGACCTGACACCGTCCTTGACTTATCGGAACTTTTGAAACATTTTTATATTTCATTTGTTCGTTTCCAATATTGCGAATTTACATGGGTGGGATTTTACACAGTAGATCATTTCCCTATTGTGGAGGTGGAGGAGGATCCTATAAGCCATATTATACCCCCTCCCAGTGGCGTCAATGCACGAAGATGTAGCGGGTAAGGATTCAGAAAAAGAAAACACAAGAATCGAACTCTTCAAAGTCTTTGGGGGTAGATAATCTCCGCCTCCCCTCTTTCCCCAAATTAAAAATAAAAAACAACTGTAATGGCTCTCAAATTGATAATTTCTGTCAGTCAATCAAATAGCCTCGTCCTTAACTAGGCTGTTAAACTTAGTATATAGTCTACGATAAAAGTCAGATTGACTTTTCAGATAAATTACTGAGTTGCCAAGGGTTGTCACAGTGGATAAGTTTAAAATTCATGTGAGGATGTTGGTCTGGTCTCCTGGTATTTAGAGCGAGAATTTCAATTAAGAAAAAAAATATTTGTTTCCTTTATAAAACCTATACAGTGAATACACCTAGTTAACCTAATTTTTACAATTCATCAGAAATGTACACAGGATAGAAATTGAGGGGGGGGCGTTCTTTTATTTCTAGATTTTTTTACCCTTCTTTCCTAGGTTTTGATATATACTTTTTTTTAATTTTGCTGAAAAATGCCTTCTTCAGTATTTTCATTTGAAAGTTTTTAAAGACATCAAGATTACCCCTAGATTAAAAGAAAGCATTTGACCCACCTACCAAACACTTTCGATAGTTAATGGCACTTGAGGATGAGAAAAAATTAACATGAAAATTATTCAATTGTTCTTAATCTAGAGTCCAGTTAATCAATATGCATCCTTTGTACTAAACAAAAATAGAATTGCGTGGTCTTTTGAGAGTGCACACCTCCTCATATCTCTTGATCCGGTTTTTGAGCAGATTGAGGTTTGTGGGATCAATGGGAGTTCTGACATGCTGAAAAAAATTTCCGCTAGAACGATCATTTGATCCATGTATGTAGGGATCCACCCCCCCGCCCAATCTTAAATTTTTTCTACTTCATTTACTCTCATTTTAACTTGTGTAACATACCCATTGTCGATACTTTCCCAAGTTTACCCCCTCGTCCCGACACTGAAATATACTCCTGTAGGCAAGGCCGTATCCAGGATGTCCTCTAAGAGGGGGTTTTACAAAATGATTTTTTTTTTTTGGGGGGGGGGTAAAAAAAAATTGTCTATATTTATTTTTTACGAGTCAGAAAAACATTTGAAGGGTAGGGGTAAAACCCCATAGCCCCCCTCTCCTGGATAGGGTCTTGCCTACAGGGGTACCTCGCTCTGCTCAACCATTCAGTCTCCTTAATTATGCCTTTACTTCTGCAATATACTTGCTGTCGGTGCTTCTATCCCTTTTCTCCAACCCTGAAATAAATTCTTGGATGAGTGCCTTGATCTGCTCTTTTAACTAATTTCCTTAATTAAGCTGAGAGCTGAGCGCCATTACACGTGTTGTCATAAGGACACCAAGATTTTAAAGGTTTACACGAGCTTTTCAAGAGTTAACCTGTAAGGGCGACCACTTCGTGAGCTAATTGTCTCGAAAAGTAGCCTCGGTCATTTCAAAGGCATTTAGACGAGGAGCCATGTTGCTAGCAAAAATATTGAGCTTTCACACCTTGGAAAGTCTACGTCTACGTCAACCTCAATTTACTCCCTAGTATTTCTCTTGATATTACCCATTTTTGGTTGCGACAATTGTGTACATATAGGGTAGTGACTCTTTTAAACTTCCATCGTATATTTCAAAACCATTTACACAAAATCTTCACCCTGACTGGCAAAATATAAAAATTATGGTTTGGAAGTTGAACATAATCCAATCAATCAAATCAATGTAATCAAAATAATTTCGTGCTGCAGTGATACGTGATCTGGTCTTCATCAGTAAGCGTGGTCGTATTTTACCCAAGCACAAGTTTATTACATGATTTTAATCGTGATAATTAGATTTCTATTATATAGATATAGATTATATATTATATAGATTATAGAGCCAGCAAGGTTCATTTGCATTGAGTTTGCTCATAATTATTGTCTTAGTCAAGGAAGTTGTATAAACTAATTAAATATATTATTACCCACTTAAAGTATCAAGGACATCAGAAAAAAAATACTCCCTGGACCTGGATCCATCTCAGGTCCATTCCTACCTGAAAATCGCAGTTTCCTATATATTTTTTTCTCGGTAGTTTCAACATTATGAAGCTTTTAGGGCAGTGTCCTATTTTTCAGTGTTGCAACGCTGAACTGTGATTAGTCAAAATAATCACCTATCCAATTAGTCAAACTTAGCCACATCTAATTAGTCAAATTAACAACAATTTTCGTCTGTAGAAGTATAAAGATTAGCAATCTGTTGATTCCAAAAACAACTACACTCCGTGTACTATTTGATAGTATACGTTTTGCCCGTATTTTGCGTAATTGTTTTTATCCATGTTTAATGTCATACCCAGGATTTTTGTTTGGGGAAAGGGGGAATTTTTGTTCGGGGACGGGAATATACAAAAAAAAAACTTTAAAAAGTGCATCAGAAATTTTTTATAAGCATTTTTATTATGTTTGTTTACCCCCTTCCCCAAATGGACACAGCTTTGCCAACATTTCGTTTGTTTTTATGTTTTTTATTTGGCATCTGTTACTGCAAGAAACGACGCATCGAGCTGTTTTGTTAAATACATAATTAATTATTCTACTTAATTTTCATACATATTTGTATGAAGCGTACATATTTGTGCAAGTTTCAACTGAACCGATTCATACAACCAGATTTTTTATGCACTATCCTTTAAGACTACTGGAGCACAGGAAGAGAAAAAAAAAACCTAAAATGGCAATCAAAACTGCAATGGAAAAAATGTATTTAAAAGGAGACGCATTTAATAATAATAATAGCAAGATAAAGTAAATATAACCATACACTGCCTTTGCCGATCAGTCATGATCTGGTGTTATAAGTATGCTCATGTCAGAGGGGTATGCTTATTCAGAGGCTTCGCTAGGGTTTTAAAGATCAGGGGAAAATGTCGCTTTTAAGCCTCCACCCTCACAATCACTACCACGAAACAGGTAGATCATAGTATCAACAACAGCAAAAACTCAGTTTGGTGCCTCTATGATGCAGAGCCCACGCACTTCGGTCCCCCTTGCGACCTTCACCTACGCCACCATGCTTTTTACTCTTTACTAGGAAAAGCCTTTACTAAGTTGCAACTGTCGCTGCGACCATGAACTAGTTACATTTGGAAACCAATTAAAAATATGCAATGTCAATATACAATGCAGCAATGCTAAAGCATTGCACAAGCTCCTGCAAGAACATTGCAGACATCAGCCAATTCTATATTTGGCCTCACATTGAAGTTCAAGATTTTCCATGTGCAATTGGAGGTATTAATCATATATATTCTGATACATTTAAAATGAGTTCCAGTAATGCTTACCCGTAAGGAAGCTAAATAAATGTGGCCTCGAATTTGTTTACAGTTTTTCTTTTCTATCCCGTTTTTAGTTTAGTTTTCACTGGTCAAATACCTGAGAAATGTAATTGAATATAAATTTTATATATATTAATAGGCTTTTGACAACAGAATTGCCCACCCCCTCCCGTCTGTGAATCTTTCGCTCGCCAAGAGCAAAGAGAACAAAGGCTCTGTGGGTGAAAAAGAACAATTTTGGGTTATGATCAATTTGGTATATGTCACTATAAGGGAGGGCCCTAAGGTTTTTTTTCTACCCCCTTAGGTTTTTAAACAACCAAAAAAAATATATGACACGTCTATGTTTGCATCTTCATTTGACACCCCTGGGTTTCTAAACAATTAAAAAAAAAACTATTACATAACGCGTAGGTTTGCACCTTGACTAGCAGCCTTTGAAGCTTTGTCCTGGCCCTTGTAGGTTTTCAAACGATGAAAGAAAAAACTAATATATAACGTCTATGTTTGCATCTGGACTGTCAACCCTGAACTCTAACAAGTCCTATTATGTAACAACCTAACAACCAAATAAATCTTGAAAAAACAGTTGCATATGTAAACAAGCCCCTATTATGCAGAAAACAGGTGTTGTACCATCATTACACGTGCACTATAGCATTGAGTAAGACCCGAGTGTGTATAATAACGTCTTCAGGGGTTAGTAGCTCCAATAGTATACCCTCTATCTGTCCGTTTTAAGGTATAGAACCGTCACTACTTATTTGATTGTATATTATGGAATTATGTTTCTAAGGAGGCTAAGCCATAATAAAGTAAAGGGATTGTTACATAGCGCTGATTTTTGAATGAGTGCATCAACACTTTCGTGTACTTCAATGAAGTATTTCGGACAAGGGGTTTAAAAAAGAAAAAACAAAGCCTTTAATCTTTTTAAAGAATGAAATAAAAATTACCCCCTCCCCCCAAATAAAGGTACAACTAAAACTACAAGATTAATTTGGTTTATAGTGAATTAAGCATACAGTAAACATACCTATATATGAATATGGTGATCCCCACAATGACCCCTTAGCATATAAAGCAAAATAAAAATGGACGAGTCATTTCAGAACAAACTCCGAGAAAAAAGTATTACAAGGATAACAAGATTGCTCAAAAAAAAACCTGGACAACTTTAAAGGAAAACTGAAAACTTTATAACAAACCTTTTGAAAAAGGTCTGAACCTTCTTGGAAAGGACAGATTTTATTTTCAATTTACGACTGAATATACAAAAGGTATCGCCTGAAAATCCATGGAAGGGGTTATATGTGTAAGGAAAGGAATAAAATGTAGGAGGACAATCCCTCCAACCAATTAGTGCCCCTAATTTAGGTCAGCACCTACAGGATGGAGAAGAAGGAATTTGAAAATGGTTTGTAATAAGAAGATAATAATTATCTTCATCAGAAGAGAATACTGTCAATACTCATTCACGAAGAGAGAAGACCCTCCTTCCCTCCAATCGAATTTTTATCTGAATGCGCGCGTAAAACAGTCTACAATTGAATTTTTCTCCACAAATACAGCTTACCCGAAAAATACATAATACTTTCTGAATGTTTTACTTTTCAACGGCAGAAAAAAATCTAATATCGGGCTTGAACCCGTACGCCTGAGATAGGAAGTATTGTGTTCGTCCATTTAAGTTTAAGCCATTCGAGTCTGTTAGTTGGTTTTTCGCCTTTGACGCATTAACCTGTTTTTATGGCACTTGGTATTAACCAAGTGACATATAGCAGTCGCCAATTCTGTCGGTCTGTCGGTCTGTCGGTCCCGGTTTTGCTACTTTAGGCACTTCCAGGTAAGCTAGGACGATGAAATTTGGCAAGCGTATCAGGGACCGGACCAGATTAAATTAGAAATAGTTGTT
>NC_088880.1:7378431-7400598 GCF_032884065.1 Artemia franciscana | reverse complement strand
ATTTAATATAAGAAAACTTAAGTATATTTTAATGCTATGGTCTAATGCATAGTTAATTCTCATTTAATACTATGTTCTCGACTGAAAGTAAGGAGCAACATCAAAATTGAAAACGAACAGAAATTATTATTATGTAAGAGGCGGTTCACCCCCTCGTCAATACCTCGCTCTTTACGCTAATGTTCCTTTAGCCCTGAATCACAAAGGCCGTTTAATTAGAATAAATAGCTCTTTTGAAAGTACTAAAAAAACTTTAGCGTAAAGAGCGAAGTATTGAAGAGGGGGCGAACCCCTCATATACGTAACAATTTCTGTTCGTTTTAAGTTTTGATGTTGCTCCTTATTTTCAGTTGAAAAAAACTATTTTTTTTTAAATTTAATTTCTGATCGTTTTTTATATAATGCTGGGAACTCTGGTACTGTTTTTATGAAAAATTTTCTTCCCCCATGAAACAATCCCCCACATAACTCTCTCCTCGACCCACCCCCACCAGAAAAAATCCTCCCTGAAAACGTCTGTATACTTCTCAATAACCAATAATATATGGAAACAATGGGCAAAAATCATAGCTTGCAGCCCTTCCCCTGAGGACAGTGGGGATTAAGTAGTCCTCGAAGACATAATTATTGGATTTTTCGACTATGCTGAACAAAATGGATGTCTCAAAATTTGATCCAGTGACTTTGAGAAACAAATAAGCATTGGAGGGGGCCTAATTGCCCTCCAACTTTTTTGGCCACTTAAAAAGGGCACTAAAACTTTTCATTTCTGTTCGAATGAGCCCTATCGCAACATTCTAGGACCACTGGGTCAAAACACTTACCCCCGGGGAAAAAACAAACAAATAAACACGCATCCATGATCTTTATTCTGGCAAAAATCACAAAATTTCACGTTTTTGCAGATAGAAGCTTGAACCTTCTACAGTAGGATTATGATATGTTGAATGGGATAGTATGATTTTCATTAAGATTCTTTGAGTTTTAGGGGATGTTTCCCTCTTTTTTCGGCAATAAGGCAACTTTTCTCAGGCTCGTAACTTTTGATGAGCAGGACTAGACTTGATGAAACTTATATATTAAAATCAGCATAAAAATTCGATTCTTTTGGTGTATCTATTGGTATCAAAATTCCGTTTTTAGAGTTTCGGTTACTATTGAGCTGGGTTGCTCCTTACTTAAAGTTCGTTGCCACGAACTGTTTGATAAGAAGCTATGACACATAGCATACCAAAAAGTCCACTAACAACTACCCAACATCTCTATTCACAATGAAGAGTTAAGCCAGACTTACATTAATTTATTCAGTTTTTCAAAATCTTCATGAAGTGAGTAAGCAATCTTCTTTTCAAGTGCAAATTTTAAGAGGGGTTTACCATTCAAAAGTGGATTCGAAGCAGGAACCCTGAAATTTGATAAAATAGTAGAGCTAAAAAAGAGAACAAAAGAGCAACCAAACTTCAAATTGTTAAAGAGATTGTACATTCAACTTCAACCTAACTAAAACTTCACCAGAGTTCAACTTAACTAAATTTCAATCACACAATAAACAATTTACTTTATTGAAAGAGCTACAAAATAAAATGGAAAACAAATTTCTGACATGGAAGCTTAGCTTGTGACGTGTCAAAAGAAAAAGAACTACATGCAACCTTCTAATATGAAATAGAAAATAAGGAACAGATAGAGAGAGAGAGAGAGAGAGAGAGAGAGAGAGAGAGAGAGAGAGAGAGAGAGAGAGAGAGAGAGAGAGAGAGAGAGAGAGAGAGAGAGAGAGAGAGAGAGAGAGAGAGAGCAAACAGGAAATAACACAATCTGAGTATAAATCTGATGAAGTACATCTTAACTACAAATAAAGCTAGTCTAATATCATGTACGTTAATGAAATTAAGCGAGGGTAAGACAAAAAAACCTCATAAAAAAAGAACTTGCGCCGTCCGGCTAGCAAAACATCCTACCATAGTTTACCTTTTTATTTGTGCGCGGAAGTTGGTTTTTCATGGTGAGAATGATATTGACTTACGCAGTTTTTTTCGCTCTATTTTTGAGTACCAGAATCACTCCTGTTGAAGCCGTCGCTGTGCCAAAAAATGACTTAATAAAGTTGCGTTTCCATTCTACCTTTTTGGCGCCATCTATCTTGACTACGCTAACTGCATTGCACTTACTGCGAGAAGTCACAGGTGGCGCATCGTCCACCAATGGAAACAATCCGACAGGAAAGAAACGTGGATGTCGGGCAGGGAAAAATGAAAGGAGAAGGCGTACGGGGTGTGCTATTTCGGTACTAGTGACAAGCCGTGACTATTGTTCTTCGCCAAAACAAGTGTTTGAGCGAAACCTGGTGAAAATCAAGATATCCAGAGCACCTAAAATACCGAGTCTGAAGAGATTTGACGAAACTCCCGTGTGCCCCTTCCAGGATAGCCCGCCCGTTCTTAAGCCCGAACGGCCTTTAGCTAAAAGTAAGTTGCCAAATATACTTGTGTGTAACGCTAGATCTTTGAACAACAAAACTGATGCACTTGAAGTTATTGCCAGGCAGAACAACGCCTCAATAATAATAATAAGCGAATGTTGGGACACTTCTGACGAATCGGCGCGCATCAAAGGTTACGCAAACTACTTTAATACGCGTCACGATCGTGGCTTGAATCGTCGATGAGGAGGCGTTGGACTTTATGTTCGTAATGACCTATCCTCAAGGCTGTTAAGTGAGCCTTTTGACTCCGACCACGAAATATTATGGACCGAATGCAAACCTGCACGTTTATCAAAAAGATTTTCATGTTTAATTGTTGCTTCGGTCTATTATCCTGAAAGTGCTAAAAACAGGAAAGACTTGATTGAACACATTCAGTTTTTCGTAGACAAAATGCGCCGCAAGCATGTCTCTCCTGGCTTTGTTATTGCCGGAGACTTCAATCAAACTAATAGGCAATGGGTTTCAAATATTTTAGATTTGCGACAAGCCGTTACAATACCTACCCATCAAAGTGGCAGCATACTGGACTTGATTTTTACCAACTTGACAGACTTTTATTACGCACCGAGATCCCTAGGACCCCTTCTGAATTCTGATCACTTTATCATCTTCTGGGAAGCCAGTTCGGCAATTCCGAAGCCAAAACGAGTCAAGTATACGGTGCGACCACTTACTGAGGACTCGATATCTACATTTGGTCGCTGGATCGGTAATTATCAGTTTGAGGACATTTGCTCTGAACAGGATATTAATATTAAAGTCAATAAGCTGAATACTCTGCTTCAGGAGAAATTTCAGACTTGTTTTCCCGTAAAAGTCATTACTGTGAGTGACACTGATAAACCGTGGATAACCAATGATCTAAAGAATTTAATAAAAACCCGTTGTCGCCTTCATATCGCTGGTGATACCGTAGCTTCAGCCAAGTTGCGTAATCATATCCTAGTGAATCTTCGGCAGTAGTGCTTGGTGTCAAGTTTAGCATCGACTGCTCTT
Source organism: Artemia franciscana (assembly GCF_032884065.1). Classification (NCBI taxonomy): domain Eukaryota; kingdom Metazoa; phylum Arthropoda; class Branchiopoda; order Anostraca; family Artemiidae; genus Artemia; species Artemia franciscana. The sequence continues at coordinate 7,397,117 of NC_088880.1, read as the reverse complement.
TCAGCCTCCATGTCGATTCAATTATCAAAAAGGCAAATAGTGCGATGCGGACACTTATACTAATGCGTCGATTTGGTTTTTCAGTGACACAACTAAGGATAGCCTATCTTACTTACATTTGACCAATTTTAGAGTATGCATGTCCCGTATGGGGCCCACAAGTCAATAACACTATTTACCTAAGTGACCAGCTTGAGTCAATACAAAAAAGAGCAGTCAAAGTGATATTGTGCGATGCTTTTACCGAATATAAGTTAGCATTATCCACTTTACAAATTCCCTCTCTTCAAGAGCGTCGTCTCAGTTTGATCCTTGAATTTGGCCAATATCTTCTCAGAAGTGATAAATACAGATCGATACTACCACCAGTTTTAGTGAAACATCGAAGTACTAGGTTGAAGAAATTTGACAGATTAGCAGCACCTCCTTCACGCACAAATCGTTTTTCCAACTCATTCATCCCTTTCTTTGTATCAAAGTATAACAATTGTTGATTTTAAACTATTTGTCTTCTGATTTTTTTTTTGTCGTTTGATTTAATCCTTTTTTCTTTTTTGTAAGCACAAGCGCCATTTAGTTTTATGACTACGAAAGATTGTGCAAATAAAACCTATTCTATTCTATTCTATTCTATTATCTAAATTTTGTTAAAGATTTACAGCCAAAGTCTTTCAAACTTTTGGCCGTTAATTTCCAGCTAGATTATTATTATTGTTACTTTAAATGTTTCAGTGATCTTCTACTGATTCAGACTAGACACATGCGTAAGGGGGGGGGGGGCACTTAATGTTTATTTGCTCTCCTTCCTAGATACTTTTTAATGATGAACCTTTTCAGCAAAATCAACTCAATGCATGGTTTCCCAGCAGCAATACTAGTTAGCTAAAATACCAAAGCTTATAAATACAGAATAACCACATTTCCTTGTTTCTAGTGTTTAGGTTATATTTTATCTATGTTGTTGTTTACTACCTACATGATTATATTCTAGAGTTTTGTTCAAACTAAAAGGTATTAAATTTTCACTGGGGTAAACATCTGTAGACGTCTCAGTTCTGGAGCAAGAGGAAGAGTTCAGAATTTTTTTAGAATAAAAGTTCCGAATTCTGAATATTCCGGGGGCGATACCTAGCACGGGGATACCATAGGAAACTTATGGTAGGCACACCACTTGCCTGGGTAGGGAATTTAAAGTACCAAAGCCCTATAGGCAAGCGTGTATTCTCCTGATGAGCCCTTGTGTTGGGTGGTCGCCTTTGAACTATTTGTCTTATTTATTGTTTTGAATATTCGGTATATGACGACTTATATTTTCTTACGACACGACTGCTTGTCCATGGGTTATTCTTTGCGGTTGATTGTGCGTGGCTATGCTGTTTCAACTATGTGAATGGATGGATGAGTAGGGTTAAGGCATTGGTCAAGTACTGATCTATTTTGATTACTAACGTAGGAGGACTGTCTTCCTTTCTCCTTCTGTCTTTTTGTTTTGTTTATATGTTAAATATTTTTTTTGTATATATTATCTATTATTTATTATATCTTATATATTATTTAACAGTTATTATTTTCTATAGTTTATATTTTTTATGCTTGGTTTTATGGTGTGTTTTTTTTTCTGTGTTTGTGCTGTTGCACTTGTGATTTCTTTTTTCACTATATAACAACTCTGTATTCAACAAAGAAATTTTGGTGTGATTCAGAGCTTGGAGAAGGAATTTAGTAGCGAATAAAATTTGATGCATAAAATACTACAGCCAATAGCAATCAAATCAACACCTTTGAATCAATTGTTAGACACCTTATCTCTCTTAGGCTAGATGGTATATCTAATGGCTTAGACATAAAAAAAATTATGTTGGTTTACTCACAAATTCCTCTCAATGTTTACCAATGTGCCGACTAGGTGAGTATGGGCCTTCCTCTTTATGAACTATAACAGCAACAATTATAAGCGAGCTTTGACTGAGAAATTCTTACCAGGATATTTGAGATTATAGAAGAAAAAGGGTTGAGAGCAAGTGTGTTTAGCAAAATCCACCTTATACTATTCTCTTATACTATATAGTATAAGAGCCAACTCCTCATGAGGAGTAGCCAACTCCTCATACATAAGACAGTTTCGGTCCATTTTAACTTTAAATATTACTCCTTACTTTTAGTTCAAATTTTTTTTTTATTAAATTGTTTTTCAAATAATGCTAAAAAATCCGCCTTTTCTATCCATAGAAAATCCCTCCCCCCAAGAAAATTCCTCCTTGGAAAGTTCTTCCCGAGTAAGATCCCCCTTCCCCCAGACAATTCCATCCTTGCTGAAAATGTTTCCTGGAAATTCTCCCCTCTCAATGGAAAGTTTCTCTCGCTTAAAATTCCCCCATAGAGAATCTCTCCCGTAAAAAATCCCCCCAGCGAGAAACTTCGCACAGACAATTTTAACTCTTTTGAAAATGTTGCCTAGGCATTTTTCCCAGTATATCGCCACATTTAAAATTAAATTGGCAAAGAGAAAATAAGTCAAATAAAAAGAATTTAGTATAAGAATTCCCCCGTGTATGGTTTCCCTTTGAAAGTTCATCCCGGAAATTTCTCCCTTCATGAAAACCCCCACAGCAGAAAATTCCTCCCACAGAAAATTCACCTCCCAAAAAACGTCTTTTCTTCCCAAAAACAGATACCAAATGAAGATACTAGACATATTTTATGACTTACAGCCTTTTCCCCAGGACTTGCAGGGCCACATCATCACCAAAGGCATGATTACTTGACTTTCCAACTATGCTGATCAATATGGCTGTCTTGGAGTTTTGATCAGATGACTTTGGGAAATAAGGGGCGTGGAAGGGGGATCTAGCTGCCCCCAAACGTTTTGGTCACAAAACAGGGAACTAGAACTATCATTTTCGTTTGAGCAAGCTCTTTCCCGATCTTATATGACCATTGGTTCAATTCAATCACTATAACAAAAAAAAATACAAAAAAATCTTTCTTCTGGCAAAAATTACAAAATTTCACATTTTTCCTGATGAAAGATAGAAACCGTTACAGTAAGGTTCTCTGATATGCCAAATCTGATTGCCTGCCTGAAACACCTCACAAGCCCCACCTCATAGAAAACCCCTTATAAGCTTTAAATTAAGAAGAATATATATTATAATCAATGTTGGTAATAGTAGGAATAGGGAAGTGGAATTAAATAACCAGTCCAGTCTGTTTGGAACACCTAGAAAGTTTTACAAAAAGCACGAGAAGCTTGAAAAAACATAGCCTGTCTGTAGTCTATTTCAAGTTCCCCACTGCTTATACCATACCCATTGCCCATGCCCATAACCCAGCAAAGCTTGATCTTCTATTTTTTCTTTATTTGATATAATATTATGGATTAAGAAAAGCGGTTTAAAACAACTTGCCTTCTCAGTGAACACAGTTGAGCATTTAAATCTTGAATATTTTGGACTTGTTTTTGAAGACTAGATTCCAGTTCATTGTATTGAAACAATGATGCTATTTCATGAAAGATCTTCAAATAATCTTGAATTAGAAGATCCATTGAATAGTTCAACTTGTGACTTTTTCTACTAAGTCTGCAAGAACAATAAATTGATAATTATAAGTAACATTGGGATAATCAATAATTAGCACTCAATTTTTTAATAATTACAAATTGGTAATAACAAACAAAATAAACCTTACTTTACGTAAATTAGAACATTGGAGAAATTCAGCCTGCCAATAGCTAATCTGGAGACAATGATGTGATTCTATAGATGCTACCTGGAGAGCAGGTCAATCAGTTTGCTTTTAGATGCTCACAAGGGAGTAAAAGCTTTTTTCAAAAGGCAAGTTACCATATCTTATTATTGTAAAAATTGAATGCAGTCAAGAGCTTTCATTAAAAGGAGATAGTTTTTGTATACAGCTAAGTAAGTATACCCTGTTTTGTTTTATGGCTAGGAGATGAACAAAATGTAGAGTGAGGAGGGAAATGCATTTTTGAACCTCTTGGAAGAGGACAGGACCCCCCCCCCCAAAAAAAATACCAATTAGGGCACTTAAAAAAGAGTATTTTTTATCTATCTTAGCTAAAAATGACACATTTTTGGATGCTCAGGGGACACATTCATTTAACAAAAAGTTTGCAGCACTAGTACAAAGTCTTATTTGCATTATCTTGGTAGCTTAGCAGTACCAAGTTCCTAAATAGATCAACCAAACTTATCACTATATTACCAATGGAATACTAGGATGCTACTGCCTTCATCACATAATTCACTACATAGCATTTTCCTGATTGATAAACCATGAATTTAAATTACACAAATTAACCAACACATTTAAATCTTCATTTAATGTAGAAGAGCCACACCATCTAGGGAATACATGCCTTTTTAAGGCATAATATTGTCTGCAAACATTTTTGGTTTACTTTGTTGAATTACCTGAGCCAAACCATTTATCAACCTGCAAAACAAAACTGGTCCCAAGCAACTACCCTGAGGAGCTCCACTCAAAACATTAAACTGGTTAGATAATGCCTTACCAATCCTAATATTGTGTGACCTATCTGTAAGGAGATCTGTAACCCAAGCCACATTTCTCAGTCTAATCTCCTAATTTTGGCATTTTTTCAGCAGTAGAAGCATTGAAACCTTGTCAAAAACCTTAGGCCTATTGTGGGTTATCAACATAAACACAATCAAACTTTAAGCTGAGCCAGCCTTCATTACTCAATAAGCTGCATCTAAATAAATTTGGATTCAGGATGATATTCTGATTCTGGAGGTAAGATTATTTCTTAGCTATCTGAATACTCTGTTAATCTAAATATTTACTTAATCTCTTAAAAGTTATTCACAAAATTTCACAGGGTATCCCTCTGAGGAGAAGTTATTACAAACTAGTACTGGAAGGTAAGTAATAGTGCTAGTTTAATTTTTTTAGCACCCTTCCTTCAAAACAATGACAATGCACCCCTTGATCTTGAGAGTCCAATAATCTCCAGTTTCTCTGTTTGAATGGATTTTTGTAGTCTTGATTCTACAAAATTTAGTTTTTCCTGTGGTTAATTTCAACATTGGAGGAAAATATATTATTTGTATAGTTTTATAAAGTGGATAATAATGGAAGGGAACATGATAGAAAACAATTCTTACTTCATAATATGCATATAAACCATAGTTAACACATTTTGCATGCAACCTTGCAATCCTTTACCCCCCCCCCCCTATTGTGCAAGTATGTAGCCCAAGTTATATATTTTTCAATACATTCTGCCAACCATAACTTATTTTTCTAGTTTTTGTTTAGTTGTAGTTGATTCAAAACACAGGTTGAAACAACTGATATACACTGGGAGAATAGATAGGAAATGTGTAATTTGGGCTATATATTTGCACATTAGGGGGGGGGGGGTAAATTATAGCAAGGCTGTATACAAAATGTGTTAACTATGATTATTTTGCACATAAAAAGTAAGAATTGTTTTCTTATTACATTTCCAGGTACTTGCCTAGATAGCTACCTGGAGAGAAGGAAACATGTTAAGAAAAGAATTTGTACTTCATAATATGTAGAATAATCATAGTTAACACATTTTGTATACAGCCTTGCTATAATTTACCCCCCCCCCTAATGTGCAAATATATAGCCCAAATTACACATTTCCTATCTATTCTCCCAGTGTATATGCAGTTTTGCTATAATTTGCCCCTAACCTCCCAAATGTGCAAATAAATAGCCCAAATTATATATTTCCTATGTTAAGAAAACAATCCTCACTTCATGATATGCAGAAAAACCATAGCTAATGCATTTTGGATGCAGCCCTGACATACAGTCCAAATTATATATTTTCTATCTATTCTCAGAGTATATCTCAATTGTTTCAACATGTGTACCTGTAAATTGAGAAACAAACAACTTGTTTATATATATATAGACATATATATATATATATATATATATATATATATATATATATATATATATATATATATATATATATATATACAAATCTTTAAATTAGCCAGCCAGTAGGTTATTATAAGCCTAGGAGTCCAGCTGGACATAAAGAAATATGCTTGAAAACAATTCTTACTCCATAATGTGCAGAATAATGATAATTAACACATCTTGCAGAGGAAAAACCTTTGTCTTTACTTTTTTCCTTGTTTTTGAAGTTTTTCTAAGAAATTTGTGAATTTCTGAAGAACCTATATATATTTACTGAGAATATACCCACAGCCGCTTAATGTGCATATATATGCCCAGAATTGCATCCTGAATCTAAATATAATGTTCATTTGCATCACAAACAAACTTTTTCCCCATACTAGCCATATCTAGGCAAATAGGCCTACCTGTTTCTTTTTCTCTAGTTAGTTCTCTAGCCAAATACTCATATTAAGCAATAAATTAAGAATTATATTTAAGGTTTGTCTTCATTATGTTTAAAGTTTTACCATTATTATCTTAAGATTTCATATATTCCTAGGGCTAGCCTATATCTGGGACCATCAGAAGGGGAAAGAGGAAGTGCATTGTCAAAAAAATAACCATGATATTTGTAACTGTATGATAATTAATCTAATATGACCAACCACCAAAAATTTACCGGATAATCGTAATTTATCAAGCTAATAAATTAATAAACCCAGAGCCCACCCTCAAAGACAAATCTATTAGCCCCAGTTTTTGCTATAGCCCTGGAATTTTGATTCACTTAGCTCTTTGAAGTCCTTAGATTAAGGGTAAGAGTTTCTGGTTACTCCTTTCAGAATTTAGCGATAGAACAGCCTTTTGTAGCTATGATGGGTGTGTTCCAGGGACTTATGCCAAGTTTACACGCATAGGATTTTGGAAAAATCCTTTAAGGATTTGGTCATAATGGCCAAATACTTAAGCCGTTTCCTTAAAGAGCAAAAGGATTTTTAGCTTGAAATTATTTCAAGCTCTGAGCAAAATCCTTACAAGTAATAAGCTAAAGCCTTAAAGTTTTTTCTAATGCATACGCTTTTTTAAGAAGAAATAGTTTTAAATCACCTTTGGATAGGTTGGTTGTAATCCTCAGTAACTCTAAAAAGGTTAGTTTAGTTGGGTGCTTCACTTTTTTTTCTGCTAGGGCATTGTTTTAGAGTTTGGACATATTCCTTTACGAGCCCTGGGGTAAAATTTCAGTGTAAGGACTTCTTTGTGCCTAGGAAAGTAGCTAGTTAAGTTTGCTGAATCCAATTATCAGAAACAAATTTAGTTTCTAAAATGCAATCTTGAATTTTATTCCCAAACTAGGCTACTATGTATCCCCTTTTCTTATTTTCAGGGCTTGAAGATTGCATTAATGATAGAACTGTACTTAGGTCTATCTTAGGTTAATTTTGACCAATCAAGAAGTTTAGGAACTTCTTTGTACCTTTGAACATAGCCTAATTAAGTTTTGTGAATCCAATTATCAAAAATAAATCCTGTTTCTAAAATGTAATCTTGAATATTTTTCCCCAAGGCTAGGCTACTGTTTATATCCTTTTCTTATTCCCAGGGCTTGAAGGTTGCATCAATGAGATTTATTATTCCTATATCAAACTAAAAAAAGAAAAACATCAAACAAGATTTATATTACCATATCAAACAGGCTTGGCGTCTAAACCACACTATATTTTCAGTTGGAGAAAATAGAATGACTTAAATTCTACTTTAGCTGCTTTTGATTATCTTGGAAAGAGGTTAGATTAGGAAAATGAAACTTTCAGGGATGTGTCTACAGGCTAAAGTATGTCCCAGAAAGGTATTGCAAAGTACCTATCTCCACTCCATCTCCCTATAGAGGGTCCTAAAATTTGCCTACATGACATGTCTATATCTTTTGAAACTTTGAAAAAACAACATATTACCATAATTTTCAGTTTTTTTTTCTCTGGCCTTAGTTCTTAAATTACAATTCCTGTTATTGATTAGAACTTTAAGTTGTAACACTGGGTTTTTCTAACTTGAGGAACAATCTTTTATGCCACCTTCTATAGGATAAATATATAGCTGATATTCTTTAATCTCAGTTAATTTTGTTTTGATTGATTTCATTAATGTCACTGGCTTTCTGTTAAAGATATATATATATATATATATTTTTAATCAAGCTTTTTCTTTTGTAAAAATTGGGTAGGAATGCCTTGCCCTTTAATTCATAGATTTGGTTAAAACTCTCTGAAGTATCTCATATCAAAATACATCTGATACATCTTAACCTTTTTTTTTTTTTTTTTTTAGATGACAAAGGACAGCATTAAAGTTTTGCATTTGCTTTGCTAAAAAATTGTCTTAAACAGTACCAAGTTTAGAGAGTTATGGTAACATTCTTTTTTCTCATCAGTATATTTTGTTTTCAAGTTCCATCTATTTTAAAGCATTTAGAGAGATTTTAAGCCAACCATAAGCATATTGCTGTCACAAATGATTTTGCTCAAATGAGCTGGTAGAAAAGAAATAGAACATAGAACATATAATTCTTCTTTTTTTCTTATTTCAAGACTAGAATATCACAAAGCTAAGCATTAATATTGCTGGTTGTATCTTGAGTAAATACAATCCCTGATGGAGTTTTGTTGATACCTGTCTTAAAATTAATTCGTCTAAATAAAATATATATTGTTTATAGGACAGTAGAGAAAATGGCAGCAAGGCATCCTGGCAACTATGACTTGATTTTTTTAAATATTTTCTTTTTTCAAGTAAGTGTTGTTTTCTGGTCATATTTTTGTTCATTGCTAAGTGGTTGGCAATTTGGGTTGAGAATCTCTTGTCTAAGAAGCACAGGTTTAATTACTGGCATTGTCAGTTTATTTGGTTTAGGAAAGGGGTCAGTGATGTGACTCTCCAAGCTAAGCAAGAATTGGCCGAAATTTAAATGAGTACCTAGAGCAATCTGGGGACAGTAAGCAGGAAGGACATGCAAAAGCATAGGATGCCTGGGCCCTAGGTTCCAATTGCACTTCCTTTTCCCTGAATTGTTGATGTATAGATAAGAGTGGGGGTCATGAGTGATGGCTGGTGAATGTAATGGGGGTGAATATTTTGCAAGGTTTAAAAATGTAGGACAATTGTTCAGGTTGGCAACTGAGCAGAGAAGTAAAATTTTGTGATTTGTTTTTCTTTGTGACTGTTATAATTATGTGATGTCAAGTATTTTAAAGTTAATCTTCATTGTTTTGTTTTAATTGTCATGACCCTAGGGCTTTAGTGTAATAAAACCTACTTATGTCTATCCATTTTCTTTGAACAGACAGTATTTCTATGTGTCCTAGCTTCAACAAGTTTATATGAAATTTTGAGACCAGGTATTACAAAGTAGGTCAAAAACTCATAAATAGAACTCTGGTATGACTAATTAATTTGTAAGAAATGCATATCAATTTATAGATTAAAAAACAATCTTGTAGAAAAGAGACAAGACAAATGAATAAATAAAACTATCCCTTTACAAACATTTAATGAAGTGTCACAAACATAGGTTACCTTTAAGATTGAAATGAACAAAGCTTCAATTATGAATTTGTTTTCTTTAAACAGACTGAAGGGGCAAACCTCCAAGCTTTGACAATTCAATCTCAATTTTGGGCTCTTTTCTTTTCAATAGGAACTTTCTTTGTTTTTTTTTTTTTCTATCCAACTAATAACAGTAGAAATACCATCAGGTACAAGTGACCTTCCACTTAGTTTATGTACCCAGGGGAAAAATCATGCAGCTCTATACTGTAAATTGGTAAATTTTTTGTTGTTCATATTTTTGACTTACAAATAAAGTGAACATTCCACTTGATACTTTTTTATGTTCTTTATGAATATAATAATTGCTTCTATTGCAAATTCAAATTTAAGCAGTTTTGAGCTTTAGAAAATGACCAAATATTTTAGTTTTTGGGCATAAAAAGAATTAACACATTGGTCTCAAACTTTAAAACATTGGGCTCAAACTTACTGTTTCATCATAAATCCATTTTTTAAATGTCATATAATCCAAAAGCACTGATTATCCACAATTAAGTTGATAAATAAATTTTACAATATTATACTGTTTTCTTCTTTCTTGGTGTTAAATTTTCAACTAAAGTATGCATATTTGGTTGTTTTTGACAAAATAATTTACTATGTTTTGTCAGTGCCAAGATTATTTAGGTTAGGTCAAAAAGTATTTAAATTTGAATTTACAATAGAAGCAATCATTATATTTGGAAAGAGCATAAAAAGGTGTCAGTGGCATGTTCACTTTAGTTGTATGTCAAAAATATGAAGAACAAAAAATTACCCCCAACCTGTCTAATGTGCAAATATATCACCCAAATTACATATTTCCAGGATACTGTGCCACCTGTTACTTTTTTTCCAGTTCTTGTTTTTTCACAGTTGCTTCAATTGACAGGAACTAGGGTCAAGGGATTGATTGGAAGAATCAATGGAAAATATGTAATTTCAGCAATATATTTCTATATTAGGAAGGTTGAGTATAAAGTAAAGTAGGGCTACATGTAGAATGTATTAGCTTTAATTATTATGTAAATTATAAAGAATCCCTTTTTTACAATAATTTCTTCAATAGGCCTACAGGTCCTTCTTTTGGCTTAGAACATATCACACATTGTATACTTAGAAAAAAAAATAAGGGTAAAATTCTAGTTAATTGCAACAAGCTATATATACTTAAGCACAAGATATTTAACAATGACTTCTCTAGTGCTTAGCTATGACCTCAGTAATATGGATAAGAAATGAGTAACAGACAAAATGAAATTTAAATGGCAATCAGGAACTGGATACAGGCTAAAGGAGGCAAAAAAGATAGATGGTGATTTTTTAGTGGTATAAACACTTCCCTGGGTAAAATTCTAGTCAATTGACTTCTTGCTATCTCGGAAAGGGTTTAGGTTAGGAAAATGAAACTTTCAGGGATAAATCTATAGGCTAAAGTATGTCCTGGGAAGGTATTTTAAAGTACCCACCTCTACTCCTTCTCCCTCTAGAGGGCCCTGAAATTTCCCTAAATGACAGGTCTATACCTATTGAAATTTTGACAAAACAACATTTTACCTTAACTTTTCAGTTACCAGTTGCTTTTTCTCTGCCTTTAGTTCTGAAAATGCAATTCCTGTTATCTGAGTAGAGTTTTGAGCCATATCAATGTTTTATTTCAAAATTTAGGAAATGCATTTGAATATCTTTAAAACATTATAAAAAAAATTGAGCAAAGTTATAATGCTGAAAACAATTTTGTTGTGCTTCAATTAAGCAGAAGTTCCATTTTGCAAGGTTTGACTTTTATAAGACACATATTTTTAAAGGTCATCAAAGGTCAAGGCCCTGTAGAGGGAGAAGGAGCAGAGGTAGTTGCTTCAAAATACCTTCCTAGGACATAGGCCTACTTTAGTCTGTAAATTTATCCCTGAAAGTTTCATTTTCCTAACCTAAACCCTTTCTTAGATAGCAAGAAGTCAATTAACTAGAATTTTACCCTTTTCTGGCTAGTTTAAGACTTTTAACTGATTAGCCTACTGAAATTTTCCTATCCTATGTAATTAAAATATTTTTCCTCTTTCAGCAGAGCATTACAACAATCTGTCAAAATGAAAAACATCCAGGGTAACCTGAATGGAATGACTATAAAAAGACAAATGGAAACCACAATATAGAATCTCTTGAAATTATACTTCTGGCCACACAAATTGAATCAGGCTACCCAATCGCCAATTCTTCCAGATTTGAATACCAGTTCCAGTTCCAAAAATTGTAGGGAGGTATATGGACTAACAACAAGTCCTTTCACCTCTTTGACTTCTTCTTCAGAAAAACTAGCTACTGGAAGCGCTATTCTGCTCCAGTCTGCGAACAATGGATATATACGATTATGAACAATAATAAACTGTTATTGATTGTGGGAAGTGCGAGTACCTGAGCTACCTGTCCCCAGCAGTTTAAGGCACTAGGCCGGCCGGTACCAATACGGCTCTTCCTACTCATTCCCGCTCTCTTCTGCACAATCAAAAACTATGGATAAATTGCGTCCCATTAAAAATTGACTTCTTCAAGCTTTAATCCTTATTAAACAATATTTCTCTTCTTTAAGGTATCAATTGCTGCCTTAAATATCTTACGATCAATTTCCCATGGCAGGTTAGAATCCAGGATAGCTGTATAAGTATTTGGAATCTTAGCCAAGGAGCAGAAACGCTTAAGAGCAACAGTCTCCTCACTCTGAGCCTGGCAATCAAATAAAATATGCTGGATTGTTTCCTCTGTTGAAAAGCAGATTCGGCATAAAGGGGAATGATGTAGCTTCCAATTAAATAACAAGCTATTTAGAAGTAGGGCACCTGATTTCAGTCGGTAATATAGCACTGTATTTAATCTTGTATGAAATGGAGATAACATTAATGTACTGTGATTAACTTTGGATCTTTGCCTGATAATATCTCGTGAATTGAGGTCAGAGGAAGGACTAGGAGATAACATGGAAGCCTTTGCTGCTAGAGAATCAGCCATATCATTATATTTTATACCTTTATGACTAGGAACATGTTGAAAATAAACTTCATTTTCCTTGATCTTAAGATTAAGAAGCTGTCTTCTAATATTATATAAATCTTTGTCATTAGCAATTCTATTAATATTTTGGATCAGTAATAATGCTGATTTAGAGTCAGAGAGACAGAGTATATTTTCAGATTCAATGTTATAATTTATAAGAGCATCCAAGGCCAGGCGGATGGCACATAATTCAGCAGACAGGATAGAAGATCCCAATGGGAGAGGAGAATAAATATTCAAATTCAGGGATGGGATACATGCTCCTGCTCCAGCTCTTTCCCTCTGGACGGATCCATCAGTATATATTTTTCTATAGTTGGGGTAAGCCTTTGAGATGTGTTCAGCCAAAATAGTCTGGATCTCATAATTAGGAATCAAATCTTTACTAATAGAGATAAGTTCTACTTGACAGCTTGGAGGACTCATTTCCCATGGGGGGGACTCAGTAAAGGGATATGCATGAAGCGACTGTTGATTCCAGTTTGGGACCTCCAGTTGAAACTGATTCCATGATGACTGGGCATTGGGACAGGCTGACTTCTCAGCAAAGGTATGTGCATATACAGCATGCTTGGCTCCATAAGCCTGGATTTGCGAGAAATACTTTATCCTTAGACTAGATGCTCTTTCACTTAGGGACACCAATCCCGACAGTGTTCTTAACTTTGACAGAGGAGTATGCTTATGCACACCCAAAGCTATTCGAATAGCAGAATTTTGTAAAGATTCAAGGATTTTGAATGAGGATGGGGGACGAGCTGAAAATATTTGAATCCCATATTCTATATTTGAACGAATATATAATTTGTAAAAATCCAAAATAATCTTTGGGTGACATCCCCACTTACTTCCAGCAAGTCTTTTTAGAATACAAAGTCTCTGAATAATCAGAGATTTCAAAGAATTAATATGTTCATGCCACTGCATTTTAGAATCCATTAATAAACCAAGTAACTTCACTGAATTGCAATATGGGATCTCCCTTGAGAAAATTGTCAGTGGATTAGGAGGATCTAGAGTACCATTAGTAAATATAATGGCTTTAGTTTTACTGATTGATATTGGAAAGCCAAATGCTAAAGAGAATCTCTGGACTAGACTTATATCATGTTGAATAAGGCTTTGAAGAAGGCTAATATCCCTTCCTGACTTCCAAATGATCAAATCATCTGCATAAAGGCCAAATGATGCATGAGATACTTGAAATTCAGAAACATACAAGTTGAATAGAAGAGGACTCAATATTGCACCTTGAGGAAGTCCTCTCGCAATGGGGCATTGCTCACTTCTAGACTGATTTACTTGAACGTAAAAATATCTATCAGTTAGAAAAGACTTTATAAAACTTATAAAAGGATACGGGAAGTCAAGATTTATTAGGATTTCCAATAATTTATTGTGGACTACATTTCCATAGGCATTCGACCAGTCAAACAGAACAGCCATTGTGACATGTCTTTTTTTGAGGGAGTTACAAACATCAGTTTCTAGCCGGGTAATGTTATCTAAAGAGCTATGTCCTTTTCTGAAACCTGTTTGTTCACTAGGAAAGAGATTGTTGACTTCAGAAAACCACTCAATTCTTGATAAGACAAGCCTTTCCAGAACTTTACTAAAGGAAGGTAATACTGATATAGGACGGTAAGACTTGAGATCATTAGATGAATAAGAAGGTTTTAAAGCTGGGAATACCTGAGCAATCTTCCAGGCATCTGGGAACTTTTGACTTGACCAAATAAGATTATAAAGACTTAAGAGGGCTGTATGAAACACCTTTGGGGACTCAAGAATCCACTTCATATAAATACCGTCATAACCTGGGGAAGACTTGATGTTAAGAGAATTAAGTGCTACACAAAATTCATCTTGGGAAAAAGGTTTCATCAGAGTACCCTTATAAGAACAGGTAAGAGGGAGATTACAAAAAGGAGGTCGGCTGGGATGAAAGTCTGAGCAATCATTTTTAAAAACATTGGTAAACAGATCTGCCTTCTTTTTATCTGATACAATTGGATATCCATCCTGAATGATATCATATCTACGGTCATCATTAGGCTGCTTTCCACTATTTAGTTGGCTAATGAAATTATGGACCTTTGAAATTGGGGTTCTAAAACTGATACTTGAGCTGAAATTCAGCCATGTACTCTGTTTAGCTCTCCTACAAATTAGTTTCACCTTAGCACATGACTGCTTATAAAAAATTGCTGTTGACTGAGATGGGTGCTTTTGAAACATTTTACGAGCCTTTCTTTTTGCCAGAACTGCAACCCTACACTCATCATTCCACCAATTCTTGGGTCTTTTGGAGCCATTGTAAAAACGTACCCTAGTCATTGGAATTGCCGATTTAGCTGACTCCAGCAGGATTGATCTCAAATTAGACTCAATGGCATTAATATCATAATTAGGAGAAACAAAGGAAAAATCTACTTCATTTAAAATCTCACGAAAAAGGGACCAATTACCTTTGGAGTTGATAAATGTAGGGACGTAGGGTTTGGGAGTGTAGCATAAATCTTGAAATGATGTAAGAATTGCACAATGATCAGATTGGAGAGACGACACCTTTACCATCTGAACTAAATCATAATATGAAGAAGGACCTAGAAGCAAATCTATAGTTGAGAAAGAGTTAGAAGAAATATTATACCTGGTCTGAAAGTCAAATGGAGTGAAAATCAAGGTGTCAGGAAAATTGGACAATATGTACTCTATTCCTCTTCCTGCTTTGTTGCTACCTGCTGAATGTTCCCAGAGAGGACTGTGGGCATTAAAATCACCAAAAATAAAGGTATTATTACCTGATAATTCTGTTTCCAAGATACCTTGGATGTCCTTACTCCCACATGGATTATAAAAGGATTTTATGGCAATATGGTTACCATTAGCTAAGGTAATTAATATGCCTACAACATCTATTTCATCCCTGTAGATAGTTAAGGGTTGAGGGGAGTGTTGGATTGAATCATGAACAAAAATTGCCACACCCCCTCCCTTTCTTTTAGTTGATCTATCCTTCCTGTAGCACTTGTACCCAGGCATTTTGATTTTCTTGTACTGATGAAGATTAGTCTCTTGTAGACAAATAATTCCTATTCTCTTATCATTTGCACATTGGATAAGATCAGCAAGTTTATTTGAATTTAAAGAGACGCAATTCCATTGTAGGATCTGCAGCTTAGTTAACATAGGAAGGGTTGAATAGGTGACATGCATGATATTTTGAGAGAATGGATGATAATTCTGTTCCTATTTCATTGAAAATAGAATTGGAAAAGTATTATTCTGCAATTTCTTTTGTTATACTGGCTTTTTTATCTTTAGCCATATTTGATTGTAATATTAGGTCCACTGATGCAACATATTTAATTAAATTAGTAATATGAGGTCCAACTCTATCTTGCATAGTTATGGCTTGAGTGGAAATATTAGGAAAAGCTGCCACTCTTTCAGACCAAGATTTAGGCTTAGTTTTAGGATTGTTGAGGGATGGGCTAGCTTCAGCCACCTTGGGATGCTCCTTAGCCAATGGAGGGTAAGAAATCTCAGTAGGAGGTATGAGTGCCTGATTTGGGTGGTTCTTGTGGACCTGTAGCCAGGGTTTTGAGGAGGGCTAAATTCCCTTCTTTCGCCTCATTACCTCTTGGACCTGATGGTACTTTGGACCGCTTGGCCAGCTCCATTGCAGCTATTGGGAAAGGAACATTTTCTTGAAGAGCAATCTTTAAACTTTAGCTCGTTGAACATATTTAGGACATGAATTGTGATCTGTTGATTGATGTCTACCATCACAGTTTGTACATTTAGGCACTTCAGTGCATCTACTTTCTGTAGACAGGGAGTGATTACCAAGGCAATTAGGGCACCCTGGCACAGAAGAAGAACAATACTTAGATGAGTGACCAAGCTTAAAACATTTTGAGCATTGAAGAGGTTTTTCTTGGTATATTTTATGAGCTTTTTGCTGACCAAAAAGGAATACTGAGTCAAATTGGGAACTAGCAGGTAAGATAAAGAGGACACTCTTACTACTTCTTGTTCCCTTAGAATCTAGTTTGCCCATACGATGAACATCCAGAACCTCCAGCATTTCCCCCTTATTGTTCATAAGGCCATCTTTCAAGTCGTCATTTGACAGTTCCAATGGTATGTTGTACCGTACTATTTTCTGAGAATTTTTCAGGGTTGGTTTCCACCATTCAGGTGTAACAGGGATATTGCCAATTTTATTTAGGCTAAGGGCTTTGTAGGCTTCATTTCTGTCTAGAAACATAACCATTA
This sequence comes from Artemia franciscana, assembly GCF_032884065.1. Taxonomy (NCBI): domain Eukaryota; kingdom Metazoa; phylum Arthropoda; class Branchiopoda; order Anostraca; family Artemiidae; genus Artemia; species Artemia franciscana. The sequence goes on along the minus strand of NC_088880.1, from coordinate 7,380,269 downwards.
GTGAACCATCTCTGTTCACATTCACAGTGAAGCTGCATCTAATAGTTTTGAAAAGATTCATTCTAATGTTAGTAATATTTTTGATAGAGAAGGATTGTTCTTTTACTGTTGGAGCAAAAAGGATAATGGATTTGTCCTTTATCTCCACAGCTGGATTTGGGTTTGAGAGTCCCATTATTTCGGGAGGACTCATAGAAGGTTTTTTTCGTTTCTGTTTTCTGCCTACTGTCTGAAAATCCTCATTTAGCAGGTTGTCAGTTTCAGAGATTGGTGGCTCAGAGACAGTAATCATGGTTTCATTCAGGCTATCATCATTGGATATTGGAGATACAACAATAGGAATATCAGCTTCTGATAACCAATTAGATGCTTGGCCCCCTTCCCTGAGGGGGCTAGAAGTGTTAGGAAACATTGGGTTCAGGAAAGGAAATTCCAGAAACTCTAACCACGCAAAGATTTATATGAAAAGGCAAAATAATACTTCTCAAAACAAAAGGAGTAGCAAGAGCTTTACTTCCTTTCACTCAGAAAATAAATGAAATCAATAATATAAATTTTTCATCAATTGATTTCTTCTTTTCTTGGAATACGAATCCATGTTTGAACTTTTCAAATATGTCACCCTCAAAAATATTTTCGGCACTAATTACGTGCTTACCTTATGCATATAGACGCTTCTTTACGTGTGAACACTTTTCTTTGGAACCTTTAAGGATTTCGCTACAGGATTTTTACAAAATCCTATGCGTGTAAACTTGGCATTACTGTAGTAACCGAATGGTTCCTATTTCCGTTCCTAAGGCCTTTTTTCGCGTCAACCAGCTGGTTTAACCAATGACAGCTTTGGTTTAACCAGCTTGTATGTTTAACGCAAAAACGGAAAAAATTACATATGGTTGAGCTCAAACAAAACTGGTTCGCGAAAACACTTTTTACTTGTCGGTTTGGGCAAAAAATTTCAAACATAAAACATCCGTATAGTGTTAGTGAAATGGAATGTTAAGAGTGTCATTCTATTATAATTAAATGATTTAGCACTGGCTTAATTTCCTCCGGATTTGACATATTTCACATTAGTTTGAGGTCAGAGAGAATTGAAAAATGATCTAGCATACTCTGGTATATTTGAAGAGATAGGAAGGGTCAGAATTAGTGGAATCTTGGGTTAAATTGTTCAGGTAATATATTGGAAAATGTTGTATTCATACTGTAAAAGCAAAATTATCTATAAAAAAGTCCTAAATGATAAGACTTTAGCTTTGTTGAGCTACCCTAAACAGAGGATAAAATTCTAGTTTGACTTCTTTTTGTTTTGATTTGGAATTCTACTAGCTTACCAGGCTATAGATTAAATTTCCAGTCAAATTCCAGTTTAGCTACTTTTTGCTATCTTTGATTGGGGTTATGTTAGGTGAATGAAACTTTCAGTGATTAATCCATAGCTAAAAACATACTCTGAGAAGCTATTGCTAAGCTTATGTGATAACCCTCTTCTGTTTTTAAATCTTGGATTTTTGCGTATTGGACTGGTCTGTAACTATTAAAATTTTGGTAAAACAACATCTTACCTTAATTTTCAGCTAGCAGTTTCTGTTTCTCTGGTTTTAGCTCTGAAAATGCAATTCTTGTTATTTGAGTAGAATTTTAAGCCATATCAGTGTTATGTATTTAAATATAGGGAAATGTATATCCTGAAAGTTTCCTCATTTTCCTAACCTAAACTTTTTAGTGTTTTGAGTGTTTTTGACCCTGGATTAATTACTGAGTTTCATTCTTGTAACCTATTCCCTTTCCAAGATAATGAAAATTAGCTAAACTAGAATTTTACGTATTTTTTG